>NC_080716.1:2065777-2372444 GCF_019097595.1 Hemibagrus wyckioides
TCTGTCTTAGTGACCATTCCAAAAAGAGAGTTCTTTAACATGATCTAATCAGCATGACGTGAAGGACAAACAGCAGCTCTTCGTGATGGGACCACCATCACAGATCAACAGACTTTCTGCCGGAGCTTGTCGTCTCACCTTGAGCTTTTTGTTCAGTTTACAGCAGTATCGATACACCACGGCCAGGTTGAGAGGGCCGAAGTCTGCGTAGAAGCTGAAACGGAAAATCAGAAGCATGCATAAGACGCTGTAATGTTTATCTTTGAGTCCTACAGAATTGTATCATCGTCTGATCGATTCATTTCTAGCAAAAGGTTCAGGTTTAAGTTAAGGGGTTGTCGTTCCCATAGTAACAGTTTACGCACAGATGTGTGTGTTTGCTTTAACAGTAGGAGTCTCCGATGTCAGAACTTTGGTAAGACATAAAACATGGCAAGTTTGTAGCTGCTATAAAGAAAGCGATAACGGGGACAACCGGTCGTCGATACACTGCTGTGTTTTAAGCGGAATCAAAAATTTCCTGTTCTGTGTGTGACATAAAAAAAAAAAAAAAAATACACACAGCATCCTGAATGTTCAAACTTTTTAGCACTAAATTGTCAATGTTTTGTTTTTCTATTTTTCTTTTAACACAAAACTACTCACTTTTCATAGACAAACTCGTCGTCTGTGCAGAAGTAGTGTGCGTTCGCTGTACTTTTCGGTTTTCCTCGGAGAGTTGCAAAGTATAAGCGATCTGCAAACAAACAAACAAACAAACAAACAAACAGCAATAAGTGCTTGGACCCCTAAATCGTGACGTAATTGACGCACGCGGCGTCCTTCTTCTTTTTTCTTTTTTTTTTTACAAAACAATTATAGCATTTTGTTTGTTTTTTTTTGTTTGTTTTTTAAATATGAAACAGTTATTTTTAAAACAATAACAAAAATTAAAATAATACCTTTAATTAACTCGGCGGCTCCGAAAACGCCGATTTCACGCGCCATTGCGTTCAATATCTGCGACACTGAACGGTGTAGAATTATGCGGCGGAGAATATTCCCATGTCGCAGACAAAAGTTTACATTTAAGCCGAAAATGAAAGTTATTTCCTAGCAAAGTTGTTTTCTTTTTTTACCCCCCCCTTACACACACCACGCGTCGTAGCTATTAAACTTCCCTGGACTTTAAAAAGGGACGTCGCTAAAGCCACGTAAAACACTGCATACTACAGCACTAAGTAGTACGCCATCAGTACGCGACTGCACTATTTATCAAATAGCACGCAAGTATGCGAGAACGCCGTCGCTTGGCAACCGCCTGTCCCTGGGTCGCGCGAAGAAGCGTTGCCATGGAAGGGCGGGCTTTTTAGCGTGATCTGACCAATCAGCGTTCGGGGCGAGGCAGGCGACGTCAAAAGGGCGGGAGAAGGATTTACTGAGATAGAAACATGAAGGCTAATGGGTTTTTTTTTTAATCTAAAGCCTCTTTAGACCTTTTCACACATTTAATGGAATTTACATGGAATTCCTGACTAAAATATATACCTTTTTAGAAGCTCTATGAGTGTTTCGTTCACGTCACTTCATTTATTCATTTAGCTCGAGTTTCCATGGTGAAATTGTACTAATGTGACTTTGAGGACAGTGACATTAGTAGGAGAGCCACAGCAAACCTTACGTTACCACAAAAATACCATCTTATCACCATCCCTAGTGTCATCTTAGTCAACAACATTTTACCACTGAAAGCATTCCTTCGATAACTTACGCTAGACGTATTTACCAGAGCCAAATGAGCACTTCGGCATGTTTTTCCTGACATATAATCATCATTTCCCAACCAGGTTTTGTGCAAACGTCCATCTCTTCTGAGCTTGAACTTTACATTGTATGGGGATGTGGTAGCTTAGTGGTTAAGGTAGTTGGACTACTGCTCAGAAGGATGTAGGTTCGAATCCTAGGTCCACCAAGCTGCCACCTGTGGGCCCCTGAGCAGTTGTATAACATGAGATAAAATCTGTGTGAGTCTGCCAAATGCCAGAAAAAGTACATTACCGTGAGCACAGAGAATACAGTACCCTAAGAACGGAACATATGGCACCTTGAGCTTAGAGCATACACTACACTGAGATTGGGCCATATGGTACCCTAAGTGAGAAACATACAGTGCACTGAGGATATAGAACCTTAAGACTGGAACATACAGTACCCTGAAGTTGGAGCATACAGTACTCTGAGGTTTCAGCATACCGAACTTGAACTTGAACCTGAGCACTGAGGGCACAGTACCTTGAGACTAGACCATATTTACAGGATAAATATGGTAACCTGAAGCATACAGTACGCTGAGGTCAGAATATACAATACCCTAAGTGAGGAACATATGGTACCCCTGAGACTTGAACATACAGAATGCTGAGTATGGAACATGTGGTATCCTAAACTTTTAAGCAGTACCCTGAGTTTGGAATGTACAGTTCCCTATGTGAGGAACCTTGGTCTAATAAGGCTCACGTTCGTTCACAACCCTCAACCACACATCACCTGATGCTTCCATCTTCAACAATGGACCTCTAGAATTTTTCAGTGTGCAAGCAAATAATGATTTTTAAAGTGGTTTCTTATATTATGTTCAGCCATAAAGATAGCTGTCAGCTGTATGTCATAATCTTAAAAAGAACTAATCAGGGTCTTGAAATGTCTTCAACATTATTTCACAAGTAAAAAATAACAAGTTACCTGCGATGTGTGTGATCCAGGCAGTTGGGGGTACCAGGGCAGGAGGCCTTCGTTTAACCCGCCAGTGTCCCCCCCAGACTGGCAAACGGGACATGCCTTCATTGAGGTCAGGAATAAGATGCTAATGAGTCCAAACTCTCCAAATTCCTCAGATATTCCTCACCAACGTGCATTCTTTACTGAGAAGTCTGTCAGAAAGCTCGTCATAACCTTGACGTTATCCAAGTGGAGCGGAATTTTGTTTTCTAAAAAAAAAAAACAACTATAAGAACCTGCTCACCTGAGAACATGCCATGGAACAAGAGCGAGAGCCACTCGGGTTACAGACTCGGGTTACCCCGGCTCTTGTCCTGATGCGGCGTTCCGTTACACTCGCTCCTTATACGTGAGGACGTCACGTATTTCCAGGCTTGATCTTGGACTTCTCGGGTCCATAACCTATCCTTGTTTCCTATATGGTATCTCTCAACAGCGTGCATGAAAACATTCTATTTCTTCCAAGACAGCAGGCGCTGTGAGACGGCAACATCCAAGACGATGAGACAGTGTAAAGATCAGGGCTCCGTCCAAACGGAGAATGGTGTCCGATAGCAGGGTACGGTCTCTAATAAGGTTACAGGAGATGTTATTAGGATGGTGTGGAGGACATATGAGAAACCCTGAGGTGTGTTTATTTATGTCACGGAAGAAATGATATAGGAAAAGAACTGAAATAAACTAAAACACACCCAATGGTGCCCTGTTGTGCTGATCTCACGATGTCAATGCTATCACACTAAAACTCTGGAAGCTTTACGCATTCATCTAACCGAAAAAGGATTTTGTTTGTTCTTTCAATAATACTCTGGAAAGAGAAAAATCCATGTGACCCTTTTAGATCCTTCTCTCAAGCTTTCACATGAGAGCCTTTTTCTAAAATGTTCTTGTTGTTTCTGATAAGTTACAGGAAATTTCAGAAGTAAATAAATAAAATGGATAATAATATGGATTATAATTATGTCTATATGGTTATATTATGTCTTTTATATTTGGTTTATTATTATTATAAATATTAGTGTATTTTAATAAATACCATTTTTGACCACAGGGTGGCGCAATACACATGACTAGAAAATTCGAATTAATGTTTTATAAATTCGTGTAAATGTTTTTTTTTTAAATAAAAAATGTAATTTATTATTATTATTATTATTATTATTATTATTATTATTATTAATGATATCCTATCTATTTAATACTTTGCCTTCATATTAGAAGAAAAAACGAGCAATCTAATTGGCTGGTCTGAGGAGGCGTGAGCGTGTCGTCACCGTATACCACAGAACATTTATTTTCACGAGATGCTTCACTCGTGTTTAGTTTTCTGGGTTCCACGTAAACAACTAATTTGTAGGGAACAAATCGCTGGTTTCGTTTAACACCGATAACTGATTAATTTAATTCGACCAAAAAAAAATATACGCATTTATAATGATTGCAATGAAGCTAATTCACGTGGTTTAATTTACAGGGCGACTTTTAGTCACGAGTGGCACTTCTTGCCTTTGGTTTAAAACGTCTTAGTGGAACTCGAAGATGGCGGCGGTGACGACAATGCGGCGCTGCTTCAGGATCCTCAGACATCTGGTAAAATTAGTTCAGCACATGTTGTGCATGGGTTATTTTTTAAAAGAATACTTATGCACGTCCTTTTGATCGAAATGCCAGTTAAAACAGTCGAAATAACTGCATGCACATCATAGTGATCGCTCCATATTGAACTTCAAAAAAAAAAAAAAAAAAAGAGTTGATAACTGTAACTTTATTCTGGGTTTATTTTGTGAATCTTTCCATCATCAGACATGTCTTCAGAGTTGCCATGTGCTCGTATAAAAAAATCTATCTGATGCAACTTGCTTAGTATTAGGACATTCAGGTGACCCTTTCCACATGATATTTGTTTTTTTGTTGCAACATGGGTAAACGGTTCATATGAACGACTCCGAACCGACTCCACTACATTAAGTAACTACGACTTGGATTTTGCAGCGTATTTACGATTGAACACACACACACACACACACACACACACACGAGCAGTTTGTACTCTCTGCATGAATCAAACGTTTCTATGTTGCTGCTTCTAAAGAGAACACCATTTGCAGGACAGGGAGTCGATTCAGAAAAAAAAAGAGTCGAATCGACTCGAATTCAAGATTCGGTTCACATGTTTTCGGCACCTACGACGTGAAATGAGAGCGTACTCTGAATGCTAATCAGTAATCATCTGATTTTATGCCCTCTGCCTAATACAGCTAATCATCTGTAAATTTTTAGTGCAAAATTATTTGGACACTGAGTGAACAAACAGTGAGCCAATGAACGAACTCCCGTTCTCATTACAGCCACGCCCCCTAGGGTTTGGCAGGAGTGTGACCCATTGGTGAAAGAAAAATACAGTGCAACAGGAGTGACCATTCTGCATTGCAATGCAATGTTGGTTATTTAATAATCGTTGGCATTTTAACAAAAAAGTTAAGAACGATATATAACAGTATGCTTAATGTATCTGTTACTGTTTTCTCTCTCTCTCTCTGTCTACCTGTCTCTCTGTGGAAGCCCCAGTCGTCGTCCCGCCGCTGTAGACCTTGTCCCAGGCTTTGGGCAGCCGGACCTAATCACGTCCTTCATCACCCGTCAGCTTTCAGCTCACAGCAATGGAGAGGATTCAGACAAAGCAGTGGTACTTGCTCTACTTAGATTATAAACAACAACAAAAACTTTCAACTCCTGAAGAGAAAATTGTGTCTAGAAAAGCTGGTGTGGAGAAATCTGATTCGTCGCAGTGTGTTCATGTTGTGTGTTCTACTTTTAGTGGCTGCTGGACAAGTTCTTCAGTTCAAGTTGTCGGACATCGGCGAGGGAATCATAGAGGTGACGGTCAAAGAGTGGTGCGTATCTAGATGTGGTAGAGGAATTGAGCCAGCTGCTCAGTCACTTCTCTTCACTTGGCTTATTTACATATGGTTGAACTATTTTCCATGACTCAGCCTACCTGTGGTGACTTCTCCTCCTGTCTTTGTATATCACCAGATTTCTGTGGAAACATTAAACCAGCTGTTACGTAACTTTTTGTTTTTTTGCCTTTTGTTGGAAGGTATGTGAAGGAGGGCGATAAGGTTTCCCAGTTCGACAGCATCTGCGAGGTGCAGAGCGACAAAGCCTCCGTCACTATTACAAGCCGATATGATGGAGTCATTAGGAAGCTTTACTACGACGTGGACGCGGTCGCCCTCGTTGGATCGCCTCTCGTAGACATCGAGACGGACGCGCCTCAAGGTACTTGGTTCTGACAGTAAATATACTCGTGATCATGCAAAGTGAGATGTTGGCATTCGTTCCAAATGCCTCTTTTGTTGTTGTGTGGTCAATGTTACTTTCTGCGTCCTGCAGATGGCGGTCATGAGGAGGACGTTGTGGAGACACCTGCAGTATCTCATGAACACACTCACCAGGAGATTAAAGGACATAAAACTCTGGCTACACCCGCAGTGCGACGTCTCGCCATGGAGAACAATGTAGGTATAAACTGACCTTCAGAGGCGGAGGTAGATGAACATGTATAACGTATTAACAGCCAATCTTTCTTCTTGTGGTTATTTGCTTGTTAACTTGTTTGTCAGATTAAGCTGAGTGAGGTGGTGGGGACGGGAAAGGACAACCGTATCCTAAAGGAGGACATCCTTAACTTTTTGGCCAAGCAGACGGGTGCAATCCTTCCTTACGATGACGTGAAGGTGCCATCTGCGCCCGCTGCTCCTGCCAAGGCTGAGAAACCAGCTCCGCCTCCTACACCCACCGTCCCCCGACCTGTTTTTACTGGGAAAGACAAGACCGAGACACTCAACGGTGACCTCAACCACTTTAGCTTTTCCTTCAGTTACAAAGATTTCAGCTAATCTTTTTACTGACATCACCTCATCATGTCCTTGACAATCTGTCTTAATGTCCACAGGTTTCCAGAAAGCCATGGTGAAGACGATGACAGCTGCCTTGAAGATCCCTCACTTCGGTTACTGTGATGAGGTGGACCTCACCCAGCTGGTGAGATTACGCGCCGAACTGAAAGGTGCGGCTGAATCCCGGGGAGTCAAACTGAGCTACATGCCCTTCTTCATTAAGGTATAACTGAGTGCTTGTCTTCTTCGGTCTTAAACCTTAAATACATGGGAATGGGTAGATATGTATATGGATTGATCAGTGGTAGATGATTTGATGGATAGGTGCACTGGGAGATGGATGGATAAATTGTTTGGTAAATTATGGATAGATGGATGGATGGATAAATTGACTGGTAGAAGGATGGTAGGTGGATGGATGCATAAGTAGACAGGGGCTTGATGTTTGGAGTAGTAGATAGGTCCATAAATAGATGCATGTGGAATCGATAGATAGATGGATATATGAGTGCATAGATGTAAAGCTTGGTGGGTGGATGAATGGATTGGGAGATGGATAGACAGATAGATGGGTGGATAAAGTGATAAGATGAACAGGTGAATGAGTGGTGTACTACTGGTGGATGGATGGATAGATGGGTGAACAGATACAGAGAAGGGAGGATGACTGGGTGGAATGATGGCTGATTGGTTGAACTGGTAGGTTAATGGATGGTTGGATATGTAGATGGATGGACTGGTAGCTTGGTAGATTCATGGGTAATGGGATGAAGGGATTGGAGGCTAGATGGACAAGTGGATGAAAAAGTAGTTGGGTAATTTGATGTGTTGATGGATGGAAAAGTGGACAGATGGAGGAATCCGATAAAGGGATGAATGAAATTATTTCTTGATGGGTATATGAGATGGATGGATGGATGGTGCAGATGCATCCTTTATCCATGTGTTTATCCTTTGCTGAGAAATCTTGAGACTTGTTCACATTTGTTAAAGATATCCCACTCTGCTATATTTAGGCCGCGTCTCTCGGCCTGCTGCAGTTCCCCATCCTAAACGCCTCGGTTGATGAAGACTGTCAGAACATCACTTACAAGGTGAGATCGGACAGCTCCCATAATTCCTCGGCCTTCTACCTAAAAATGCATCATTGAATTTCCTTTGTGCTGTTTGCAGGCATCCCATAACATCGGTCTGGCCATGGACACTCCGCAGGGACTGCTGGTGCCCAACGTGAAAGGCGTGCAGGCTCTGAGTGTGTTTGATGTCGCAGCTGAACTGAACCGACTGCAGGCGCTGGGTTCGGGCGGGCAGCTGGGCTCGGCAGACCTGACGGGGGGCACGTTCACCATCTCCAACATCGGCTCGGTGAGCTTAGAGACTCTCTAGACTCTTAGAGACTAGGGAAAAGCTTTTTGATTACACCAGCAAATGAGATCGAGACTACAGAAACATTAATAAAAAAAAAAAAATCTAGATAAAAACAAATTTACAATACAAGAACTTTACAACCCAATTATCGTGAAAAATAAATAAATATTAAGAATAGAATAATTCTTCATATATACACACACACAATATATATATATATATTTTTTTTACATTTTATGGCGTTACAATTTATTGAACCCGATGTATACGGTCAGCTCCAGAATTATTAGCACCCTTGGAAAAATGTTTTTAAAATATGGTTAATTAGCGTAAAATTCAGTGAAAATTTGAGAGAAATGTATCCTTTAACTGAATTACATTTTTTTTTTAAAGTAAAAAAAAGTATTTCAAATAAAAACAAATATCTACTTTTAACACTTACATTTTTAGCAAAAAAAAAAATTATTTGACTATTTTTTCTTCTTATTATTATTTTTTAATAATTTGTGCACTGGTTGCTAGTCCATCTAATTTGGCCCTTTTATTCCGGTAAATCAACTCACTAGCCAAAAGATGGCGCTACATCCTGAAAACAAGTTGTGTTTTGCTGCCTAATGAGTCGAATGCACCTCACGTTGTTCCGGTTCTTATTTGTTTTTTTTTTTAGAACGCACGCACAAAATCTGCATTCGATTAATGATTCTTAATGGCGAAAGAAAAAACAGGAAAGCGGAGTGTGTTCAGCTGCCATGTTGAGCTCAGCCGGCCAGGGAGCTTTGAGAGATAAGACGCATGCTGGGTTTAGATGACCTTGACAAGCTCTCGGAGAGCTGAGTCAGCGCTGCCCGATTCAGCCGTGACGAAAGGATCCGTCGTGAGGGAGATTGAAATCTCACGCTGCATCAGATCATCTGAGGCCTGGTTAAGGAGTAACAAAAACAGAGCTTGAGAAACTCAATTATGTGACAAAACACTGGCATTTAGTTGAGAAGCAGAGATGTACTCGATACCATGCTCTTATGTTGTACTTCATACTGTGAGACAAGCGTAGTTTCTGTAACCACGGCAACAAGTTGTCTTTATTTGTCACACATACTTTACTGCACAGTGAAATTCTTTCTTCGCACATCCCATCCTTGGAGGTTGGGATCAGAGCTCAGGGTCAGCCATGATACAGTGCCCCTGGAGCAGGGTGGGTATTGCTCAAGGGTTCAACAGTGGCAAGTTAACTAATATAGCTAGCTAACGCAACACAAGGTCGCGTCCTAAAAGCAGCTCATTCCAGAGCAGTGTCAGTGATGACAGCAGATTGAGGACGGAGTGATCTGGAGCCCATGGTTTCATTTGTGATGTTTCAGATCGGAGGGACTTACGCCAAGCCGGTCATCCTGCCTCCGGAGGTGGCCATCGGAGCTTTGGGAAAGATCCAGGTGAGCTTCAGCACATTTTAATAATAATTATAAAAAAAAAAATAAAAATAAAAAAAAAAGACGGAGATCCCGGTCCAGATTTCATTGATTATTAAATGTAAAATTTAAAAAAATATAAGATAATATAAAATATAACAATAATATAATATTATTGTAGTATAATAAAAAATAATATAAAACGTATAATTTATTGTAAAAAATTTGTATTTATATAAAACAATACCATTTTATAATAATAAATAACTGTAAATGAAACGGAAGCTGCCAGATCAGTGGAATAAAATGAATATTAAATGAATGAATATTAAAAATAAACTAAAATAGAAAATATTTCCACCTTTTCTTAGAAGCATGTTTTAATATTGCTTCTCTTTTCTTCCTCTTCCCGCATTCATGCTCCCACCCTCCCGTTTCCGTCTCCTCCAGATCCTGCCGAGGTTCAATGCCTCTGGTGAGCTGGTTAAAGCCCACCTGATGAACGTGAGCTGGTCAGCTGATCACCGCGTCATCGACGGCGCCACCATGTCCCGCTTCTCCAACCTGTGGCGCTCCTACTTGGAACGACCCACTTCCATGCTGCTAGACCTCAAATGAGGGTTTCTACAAACCACTGATTCATCACTACACCATGCCTTCCTGCCGTTACTCACAAAAGAAAAACACCACAGAGACAAACCTGGATCTTTTCCTTTTGTCTGAACTGTATGTAAGTTTGAGCGTATTTTAATAAAATGACACTCTTTCGGGTGTCATGTAGATAATTCCGGGTTCTCTAGCTTCGTTCTTTTTCCTTTTGGACCTGAAAATCAAATCGTGTTTCGGCTCTCTCTCTGAGCTAATACACTTGAGATAATATGAGAAGAATTTCCCAGAAGGCTTTGTGGCAAAATTTGTCTGATAAAAATAAATGTGAAAAGAATAAACAAATAAAAAAATAAAAAAAATCCAAAAGTAAAAATAGCACACGATTTGCCATTTTCAAACTTTGTTGCTAATTAGCAAGCTAATCTCTCCTCTACAAGCTAGAATCATATGTTCATGCTAATCAAACAAGCTAATAAAACTAACTACGCAGTAACGTTGCTACAATAATATAGCCTGCTTATAACTAGTTCATAGCTAGTTATAGCAACTTAACAAGCCAATATTCCTGTAGGCTCCAACTAATAACCAGCCTGAAGTCTCAACCTGCTTCACTGTATCTAGATTAGCTATCTGACTTAACTAGGAAGCTAGCATCAGTAATATTGGCTTTTTTATTTGCTAGCTCTATTAGTTATGAATTCATTTCCAGGCATCTACTTCACTGATTAGCAGGAGAAGGTCATTTGCTAGGGCACGTGCTAACTCGTTAAGAGGCCATTAGGGCAAATTAAAACGCTTCTAAAGACGTAGCTACGTTGTTATGGACATATTATTGCAGCTTATCGGTTTAGTAATTACCGTAAGAGCAATATTATTCGTAGCTAGATCACACGCCGTACTTTTGCTGGCTCGATAATTAGCAAGCTAGCATCCTTCTGTTTTATGAATAAAGTCATCATTTTTATGTTAATTCGCTAGCTTTCTAAGTGACCTTTGCGAAACAGTTCATGTTGATGTGAAAATAATTCACTGTGATATAGCGTTAGCTGAGGTAATTTAAGTGTTTTGGTGTGAGGTAATTAACCGCCATGCGGACGGAGGTGAAGTGGGTGAGGGAGTGTGCGCGAGTGCGTCGAGACTTAAACGCTAAGACAGTCAGCCATGCCCATAGGAGACGGTGCTGCTGCTGCGTGTCTCCTCTCCAGAGTTCACTTCATCCTCACAATGAGCTTCTGTCACCAACACAGACTGTTACTTCATCTGAAACCACTTATGGAGGCGGAGTGGCAGTGATGCACTGTGAAAGCACGCTGTTACAAGCGCGTTGTCTATTGTCTACATGATGTAGTACAACTGGGATTGTTGTACCGTCACGAGGGGAAAAAAACAACATTAAAGTTTCAACGGTGATTTTTAAAAACGGCTCACTTCCTTACAAACAAACCTGGACGCTCTGTAGGTCATGATAAACAATATAGTGTCAACTGTAGCTTAAACAAATGTTTTTTGTTTAGCTGAGAATGAGCGTTTGGACCGAAAAACGATCTCTGGGCCGGAATTTTTGTTTGTGTTTCGATAAACTTCCTGTCAGTCATTTCCAAAAACACTATTTTTATTGGCCAGCTAAGAACATGAGGGCGGAGCTTCACGATTATGGCCGGGAACTATTTAAATATCAAAGTTAACAGAAAAGAAAATACTGTTCATCTGATTCTGAGAAAATATATTTAAAGACATGTTGTTAACCCTTCTTTCTTAATGGAATTAGCGCTCAAAGCTAATTCATTTTTTAAAATTTTGTAAACAAAAAAAAAAAAAAAAAGTGCTTTCAACGTGACTTCATCAACAATGAAGATGGAAACAAGAGCTTACTGTTCTTCTTCCTAAGATAATCAAAAATATCTGGGATTTTGATATCAAAAGGTTTTTTTTTTTTTTTTTTTAACGGGTGAACGTCGTCCTATCGACAACCTATAGCTGTTGCTATAGAAACAACATTAATACAAGTGCATTCATATACAGCTCTGGGGAAAAAAAAAAAAAAAAAAAAAAAAGACCACTGGCCAATCTCCAGATGTGAACCCTATTGAAAACCTCTGGAATGTCATCAAGAGGAAGATGGATGGTCACAAACCATCAAGCAAAGCTGAGCTGTTTGCTTTTTTTGCAAAAAGAGTGGTATAAAGTTCCCCAACAGCAACGTGAGAAACTGGTGGAGATCATGGAGCCGAAACACATGCAGATCAGGGTTATTCCACCAAATACTGATTTCTTAATGTTATTTAGCCAAAGCATTAACACAATTTGCATTTTGTTATTAAAGCTCTGCAGATACTGCATGATCTCGGGTTATTTTGATGTGTTGTCATTTCCTTTAAACATACGCTCTAATGAATTTAGTTATATTTTGAATTTAGGAGAAATATTGTCAGCAGTTCACAAAAAAATGAAACAAAACTGTTCATCTCACCAATACATGAACCTGGAAGAAAAAAACATAAGAAACTCATTATTTTGCAGCCGTCTCTTATTTTTTTTTTCCCCCAGAGCTGTAACCCTGGGAAATGAAACACAGCTACCACCACCATGCTTCGGATTTAATGTGGGATTTAACACTTACGCTGCATTTAAGAGGCATAAAAAGCAACAACGCTTCAATAAACACTGATTTCAGAGTAAAATAATAATTATTTCCACACTCCCTCCCCCACTTCACCTCAGTCCGCATGACGGGTTAATTACCTCACACCAAAATACCCAAATTACCTCAGCTAATGCTATATTAAAGTGACCTTTCGCAAGGTCACTTAGAAAGCTCGCGAATTAACATAGAAATTGACTTTGTTCATAATACAGAAGGTTACTAGCTTGCTAATTACACTATATAACAAATTTTTACTTTTTTCTTGTTCTTGGGAAATAACACTTACTTCCCCATTCTTTGTAACCCAAATAAAGCCATGAAAAGTTTGGGTTAGGTTTGGGCAGTTTTTTTTTTTTTTTTAGTAAATGGGCTAATTTTCAGGTTTTCGTTCTCTTAAGAGCCCAAACCCAAACTTCAAGGGGCTTAATGGCTATTTTTTATTTTTATTTTTTTAAATCATTTTCGATCAAGAGTAATTGGAAAATGTCATTCACTACCCAGGAACAAAAATCGTGTTACATAGTGTTATCGCGCTAGCTTGCAAACTAGCGAAAAATAAGGCAAATTAGCAAAAATAGGTCATGATGATGGTTTGCGAAGTGTGGATATCGTTACCTCATCATCTGGACACACAAACTGTGTTGTCATTAACATCGTTTTATTTTTTTTCCCGTTAACTAGCACCACTCTTAAATAGAATGGTGTTCAGATACACTACGCGTATTGCAAATTTTCTTCTTTTTACATTTAAAAAAAAAAAAAAAAGGAGGAAATTTGTTTTTAAAAAAAAAAAAAAAAAAAAAAAGACCAATATGCACAAGACCAAACAGAAAGTAATGGCAGTCAGAGTCGGAAAAATCATGAGCAGTGACGAAGCAAAATAAGGATGAAAACGAAACGAAACAAAACAATAAAACATTCGACTGTTTTGTTTTTTTTTTGGTCCAAGCTTTTTACTTGGGACAGTAGGACACATGATATCTCGAAGAGGAGCCTTTCTGGATTATTGCAGATGCACTGACGTGAATCGTTAAAAGTTTATAACGGGCGAATGTAGCCCGGCTCCTGTGCACCACGACGGTAAGAACAAGAATAACAAGCGGGAGTGGGAACCTGTCGCGTTTTCCTGTCGCTCCTGGAATGTAACAGTCCGTTTGAACTGGACCCAGGACGGAACCCTGAGGCACGCCACTTTACAATCCTCCATTATTACGGGTCCTGGAGACATTTCCAGAGCTTCTGGATTGTTGTAGGTCAAAAGAAATGATGTCTGTGGAGTCTTGTCCATAATTTCTTCAAACCAGAATCAAGAAGAACACGGGTTCTTTTCCTGGTTTTTATATAAACATCAACAACAACAACAACAACAACAACAACAAAGAAAAACCCTTAGGTGGCATTTACGGACCAGCTGCAACTCTGAAAGACGTCCATTTAAAAGAAAAAAACAAACAAACAAAAAAAAAGTGGACAGAGCTCAGCTCATGTGGAATGAACGCAAACACACACCGGAATGTGATGGATTGCTGTACAAAATAAATAGATGCTCAGAGAAGTTCAGTGTAGGTTCTAGCTCAAGAAGAAGATGGGGTTCTAGCGACGCTAAAAGAACAGCTTATGATTTTGCTAACGCAGACCTGCTCATTTAAAAGTCCAGGCCTTTAATTCCCTGCTCGAATCACGACAAAGCTCTCGTGGAATGTTCCATTTTGGCGTGCTCTGGAATGAGCCGTGTAGCTAAAACCCGGCGGGGCGGAAAACTCCCGCAGGTTCTAATGAAGCAGCACTCGTTCAGATTGCATTGGCATCATGCTTAAAAAAAAAAAAAAATAATAATAATAATACAAACGACGACAAAAAAAAGTAGGCGGACGTCACGCGTCGGCTAGCTAGTAGTTCAGTGTTTTGTCTTGTTTTTGTTGTCCTAGTCGTACCTGCATTAGTGGTGTGATTAATAATTCCGATCAAAGCCACCTGAGGGTTTCGAAGCGCATCTACCAATCGAAGGTCCATCTTTGGGGCAGATGTCGTGGAATCTTTCTAAATCATTTGTCCAAAGGCAGCTTTCCTTCACATAAATAACAAAAGTCATGTACATTCTTTAATAATAATAATAATAATAATAATAATAAAAAAGTATCCACAGATGATGGCTAATACATCTAAGGGGACTGCTACATGGACAACACTACATACACAGAGACGTGGTGTTTAACCACACATTTCTGGAAAGTCTTATTTTTGATTATCACGCTTTGATCCCTGTTGCAACGTGAACGTTTAAACAGATTTTTTGTGTGTGTATTGTTTTGGGGACAAACAGAAAAGAATCAAGGCAGTAACGATGAAATTCGAGGAGTAATACAGTAACTAATCAAGTGGCTGATCCTGTGCTAGTGAGTCAAGTGTCAGGTTTGGTTTCATCTCTGAGACCGTATTTGTGTGTATATATTTATATATTTATATGTATGTGTGTGTGTAGACAGGCAGCTTTGTGATGGACTGATTGGAGAGCCTTCGAAAGGCTAAAGTCCCCAAAAGGGACCGTGGTCTGTTTCATGAGTATGAGGGAGACCCTGAAGAGGGCGGAGGTCAGGTGTCGTCGTCCGTGTCCTCGATCAGTACTTTGGTGTCTCGCATTTTGGATCTGAGCAGGAAAGAAAGCAGAAAATGACAAATCATCATCTCTTTATGATGAAGTGGGTGTGGCCTGCTTTTTTTTTTTTTGTTTAAAAAGAAAGACTGTGCACACAGTTCTGTCACCAATAAGGCTCTGCATGATCCTACCACCCCCATGCTTTACTGTATAATGGATGAGGCATTTTCTATCCACAATGAAGCACGGCGGCGGTAGCATCGAGTGGAGCGTTATCGATGACCTCTTGCTTGTGCTGTTGTACGAACGTATATAGAGAGGTGAGGTAAATAAGGGTGCTCGTACTGGGAGGCGAGACGAGGTCGTCTCAGCGACATGCTGTAGCTCCTCTTCCAGCTTTTCTTGCCCTGCCGGTTCCTGACGCCGTCCTCCTGGTCCATCATCTGCTCCAGCAGCGTCTGGTCATCTGCGTTCAGCGGAGCCACGGAGATGTCCCTCACCGCTCGGAACTCGCCGCAGTTGTTCAGGTGCTCGTTCTCCAGACGGAAGAAGTTCCACACGAAGCGTCTGGCGATGACAGAAAGGAAGAGGGTTATGTAACGTTAACTTCTGTGTGTGTGATGTTTTCTCTCTGAATATATAACCACAAGACCACGTGCGGTAGTGCTTCTCACCTGAAGACCTCCAGTGGCGCGAGAACAGTGGCCACAATGTCGGCTATAAAGGGGTACGAAGTCAGTACCCCCAATGAGAGAGGAATGGTCCAGGCAAAGCGCAGGATGATGTCTTCTAATATGGCACCATAATAGTAGGCCTGTTGTGACACAAAGTAAAAGAGTAAAGAGCTGAAAAACAGGTCCAAGCAAAAATAACTGAAAGTCTAACACGGACTGCTGTATATAAAAGCGTTCCGCTTACTTTCTGTGGGTAGACGATCTCCTCGCGGAGGAGCGTGTTCTCGCCGGCGTTGCGGTCGAACAGACCCCAGTCCATCTTCAGGTCCCAGATGAGCGTGTAACAGGAGTTAATTATCGAGCAGGCGATCAGCAGGTAGAAGAAGATGTCTGTGTCTGAATGGTTGTCGGCTGAAAAAGATCAGAACGTCACTGTTTACGTTTTGCTTTCGATTCCCAAGGTTTAGAGTCAGTGACGGTAATCTCTCGTCTTGTGACGTACAGAGGAAGCTCTCACCTTTGTGGGTCTTGTAGAGTGCCGCAAAAGTTACCACAAAGAAAGTGGTCGAGTATTTGCCGGCGTTAACTAAGTGAGGGAAGGCACGCTTCGTGTCCCGGTAGCGCCTCAGGCACTGCACGAAGCGGAACCAGGCCGGCAGACACTGGATGACGGCTCGGACGCCGTACGAATATGTGTTGCACGTACCTGAAAGGGTTAAATGAACAAAAGCTGAGAAGTGACCAGAGAGATTCATTATCAGCATACAGCCTTGTGTTGCTTCACTCAGGCCGTACCGTATTTATATTCGAGATCTTTGTAGGACTGGGGCCAGTCCAGCTCCACGCTGTAGAAGCAGATCAGGTACTCCAGGTCCATGAGGACAACAGCCAGCGAGTTGAGCTGATCGGCCAGCCAGAAATCAGCAAAGCCCACTCTGTGGAACGGAGCGGTGACCACTCGGAACTGACCGGAACAGGAGGAAGAACAATGCTTAAAGTGCTTTGCATTTCCATTATTCCTTTTCTCAGACTTTCGAAATTTGAAGCTGAAAGTTATATTCGTAAACAACTTCTGAAGTTTGTTAATCAATTGATTTAAAAAACATTTAGTCAGGCTCCTACCAGCAGCTTGAGGAGCCAGAAGCGGGATTTGTAGTAGCACGTCTTGAAGGGGTTGATGAGGAAAAGCAGGAAGAAGCCATAGAGCGCCAGAGGACAGGCCTGAATTGGGATATTCAAGGAATCCGAAAACAGGCAGGACAAAATGCTGACGCACCACAACATGCCGAGAAAGCCTGCGATCTGGAGGAGGGGAAAAGAAATGTACGTTTTACGTTATTAAATACACTAAACTTAAAGTAGCTTGAGCAGGACAGCACACTGACCTCAAACAGGTGCTGGTGCGAGAGGTTGTTGCGAGGGTTGAGCTCAAAGATGAGCACGTGATTGACACCCGCCTGCCTCCAGCCATACGTGTTGATGCCCAACAGGAAGAGGAACTCGATGAGCAGGAACCCGCCACGGTAGATCCGTATCAGTGGCCACACGCTAACCTGAGAAGACTTCAGAACTTGTGCTATGCCTTTAGAAGCGTGACACAGAGAGAGAGAGAGAGAGAGAGAGAGAGGACAAGAGATTGGGAGAGGGAGGGGGTGTGTGAAAGAGAGAGAGAAAGAGAGACACATTATCACTACATACTATGGAACATTCCAGAACATTTCATTTAGGTTATTCCCTCTCCAGTTGTCTGATCTATAAAGTTCTCAGGACACTGTGGTGTACCTGTGATGCTGATGGTGACCATTAATACAATAAAGACTCCACAGTAAAGTCCAACTCTGAAAGTGGTCCACGCCGGCGCGGGCTGAAACGGAAGAGAAACAAACACAAGGTCAGTGAAAGAAAAAAATTAATAAATAAACAAGCAAACAGGTTTATGCCATGGATCTCTCACCTGTGCTGCACCTAAGGGAGGCACGCGAAGCCTCTTCATGGCTTTCTGTCTGTCACCGCCTTCTAATTCTGTGGTAACCAGGGTCTGGAGGAATTTAAATATATTATAAATATATATAAACAAATAAATAAAACAGAATCACAAACACATCAGGTCATAACCCTGTTCTTTGGTCATACCTCTGTCTCGGAAATGAGCTGCGTGATCTTCTTGCAGGTGTAGAAAGGTGCCACCTCGACGTGAGCGACCCGCCAGTCGGCCCCTCGCGCCGTCTCGAAGATCTTATCATGCTTCTTGAGGATCTTCCGGAAACCGGTGAAGTTCAGGTTCTGTAGGAGAAGGAAGGAAGGGTTTGAGTAACAAATCAGAAAGCATACGATGATGACGTGAGATAATGACTCGTATGGGAAGAGTGAAACCTGGTAGTTCTGCAGCAGGATGAGGCTGAGGTAGAACTCGCTGAAGGCCAGCTGCAGGTCCTTGATGTTGCGGTGTTTGCAGCGCTCCTGCTGGGACAGGTGGAAGACGGCGCGTCGGCGAGGACGCAGGCCAGGGGCGCGGCTGCTTTCGCGCTGGGCGTCCAGAGACGACTGCAGCTCATTCTGCAACGTGGCGAAGCGCCTCTGGGCCTCGGCCAGTTTCTCTGCAAACGGAGACAAACATGTTTTAAATGTGATCTGATTGATGCGAAATACACCATATGTGGTTGCTAGTTGCCATAATATGGCGGATCTACTATTATTTTTAAAATAATAATAAAATAATAAATATACTATTATTTTTTTAAAAATATGTTTTGACGCCCAGCTCCATCGATTATACAGTAATGGAGCTCCAAGAGCCTCCTGAAAGAATGTTCTGGATTTACAGTGTGCTGGCTCGGGTGTTTACATTTCAGTACCTGAATAAAATGTGTTGATTTTGGCCAGCTCCTTCTCGCATGTTTGGAAGAACTTCTCCTCGAACTTGGCATAGTATCTCTTGACCGTGTCCTCGTCCGTGACTAGAGACAGACACAAGAGACAGAATGTGAGAGTGTGAGAGAGAGAGAGAGAGAGAGAGAGAGAGAGAGTGTGTGTGTGTGTTAACTCCGCTTCCATGGTTACGCTGGCAAACATGACGCAGAGGGAACATCGACGAGGGAATTCTCAAAATCTCAGTGCTACAAAAAATGGTAACAGTGTACATGTGTTAGATCAGTAAGGACCGGATTATTACTACAAACATCCCAGTAAGTAGCTAATAAGAATCGTGTGTTGACTGGAAAACACCACGTTGCCAAAGAGATGTACTGTAGGTAAGCGAATGTTGCCTCCGGGAACAGAAAAGTCAGGAACGGGGCACAGGTCCAGGTGACCAGGCGCCGAATCACTGTCTGTCTGCAAATCTCCATGACTAAGAGGGGAAAAAGTCACACACAAATAACGAGACAGTCTGAAAAACCGCAGCATCCAAAGTGTCGGTCAGCTGATGCTGTAAAATGAGCAAAACTGTAAAAGCAGTAACTGTTACTATGGAAATAATGAATAAGAAACGGATGTGTCTTGTAGCTGAAAACACTGACTGAAGCATACAGACCAATCGGAATTCAGAAACCATTGGCTGAACCATAAGGACCAATCAGAATTCAAAAACCACTGACTGAACCATAAGGACTAAATAAAACAAAATGTCTGTAAATATAATGATAAAAATCTACTTGTATTAGAGCAGCAGTTTCGTCAGTACATCTGCTGATAAGGAGAAAGCTGAGTAAATTTACTGTTTAAATTTTACAACTGTTCCTTTAAGCTACTCATCATGTAGACAAACCGTTCTGTTTCTGTTGTCCAGATAAGACTTAAGAACGCTGGACCGCAGAGCGAAGTGTGCAACAGCATGGAGACTTATCAAGGCGTTCTTATCGGTAACGTGCGTTATCGGCGATAAAGGACGTAGGTAAACAGCCTGGGTAAACAAACCGAGGGAGAAATAATCGACTGGGTGAAGTGATAGCGGACAAGCTGAGAGGGCGGCCAGGTTGCGTGACTGGGTCATGTTGCAATAAGCCATCGATTCTGGTCTATTTCAGCAACAGATCCCCCCCCCACCCCCAAAAAAATAATTAAAAAAAATAAATAAAATTTTAATTTTTTTTTTTTTAAAGTACTAAAGTTTCATCAGTATGTGTGAGGCAAAAGAAAAAGAAAAAAATAATTAAATATGAAATTAAAAATATGTATGGTGCAAAAAAACTTAATTATTGGCTCATTTTTCAATTTTTATTATTTCATTTTCATATTATTTAATCTGCAAGAAAAATCTGAAATGTTATTTAAATTTCCGTTTCGAATGATATATAAGTTTCATCATAATGTTTTAAAGCCAATGAGCAAACTAATTGAATAATGAGCATAAAACAAGACATCAAAAAAGTTTACATTTCAGAATTATTTTTAAAGCAAAATAAATAAATAATTTTTTTTAATCAGCATTAAATTTGTTTAAATTTGCTCACAAATGGTATGAACTGCCCCAGAACAAAAATAAAATAAAATAAATAAATTTTAGATATAAACCAATATAGAAATAGAGGCGATTACTCATCCACAATATGAGTAAAACTTTGTACCCCACCCCGACCATCACATGCTTATTGAACATTATGATATCAATACAGAGCAACTGTAGCCCCAGGAAACTAAGTGAAAAGAAACAGAAAATAAAAAGTAGTAGTAGCTGGAAGTGAAGTCGTGTTCTGGGGAAAAAGATTCACTCCAGATGACACTTTGGCGGAGCATCGAGGCCACATGGCCATGGGCCAAATCAAACATGGCTTTGTACTGTTTTTCTCAGCGTTAGAGAAACCGTATGGGAACCGAGCCGTAGGTTTGGGTAACCCTCGGTGTGAGACCTGCAACGGGTCAGTTTGTCTAGACTCGGGTGTGTTGAAGCCCCTGCGGTAACGAACACACACACAGCTTTCTCACACAGCTGGAGCTGCTGGTGGAACAAAGAGGGCTGCGAAAGGCTCTGGGAAATGTTTCTGATTTGCTGACGAGTTTCTGAAGGAGACAAGAGTATCATCAGGTTTATGAGGTAACGTTTGTTTCACCAGACACCACGAGAAACCCTTTATCGTCAGAGTGAAATTCTTAGCGTGTGACCTCAGCCTCGGTCTGGCCCGAAATTTTCAAAATGAGGGGGTTGATGCCTTGCAGACGGCGTCGCGATCGGCGCTGTGGGGCGAACGTCACCTCTGCAGCCGCCGTTACGCTGCAGCTTCGTCTTAACAGGTGCTGGAAAATCCAGAATAATCACCACAAAGCGTGCTTAACCAACACCCCTAAAAAGAGCGTAAACAGACAGAGAAAGCAGATTACTGTTATTTGCAGATAATTACAACCGACTCGAGGAGCCCACGTCTTCGAGGAGGAAGCTGAGCTCAGTGCGGGGGGAGTGTGGCTTTCCAACAGCAGCTCGGAACGATCGGAGGGAAGGAAAAACAAACCAAAAATGGCCACAGCATCGCGACAAGAATCTGGGCATCATGCCTGAGTGTGTGTAAGTGTGTGTGTGTAAGCGCCAAAATGATTCGGATCTTCATATCTTAATATTCAGACCACAGAGAACATATGTAAACAAACAGCCACAAGGAACGTTCTAGAAAAACATAGCATCAATAAAAACACCATTACTTGTAAAGAAAAATGGACTCTAATGGACGCTACCACCACCATGCTTTTTTTTTTTTTGCTGACACTAAAACCCGTGAAATTATTCTAACGTCATCGTTTTTTTTCTCCCCCCACTCAGTCGACCTGACTAAGCACCACATGTTTTGCACTTCAGCAAGAAGGAGAGTCTTTGTAAAGGCGTGTGTAAATATGGACGTAGGTTTTGATCATGACACCTTCTATGCATTCAATAATCCTGATCATGTGGAAAGCAGGCTCTCAGGGGTGAAGGGGAACAAATAACGCGAGGTGTTATAAGGCGAATACGACGAAGCGTGGTGGTGGTAGTAGCATCACTTGTTTCTCTGACAGAATGCTCTCTAGGCAGAGCTACAGGTTGTGTAGTCTTTCCTTATAATCATCACAGTATGGTGCAATATTTTTATTTTTACTTGGCCTAATGTTTCAGATTCATGTGTGTGAGATACAATCTGTTACTTTGACCCTTTTTTCCATAAAAAAAAAACAAAACAAAACAACTTTCACCCTAAAACGTTAAAAAAAAAGTTTAACTATCAGGCTTAATTTATTATTATTATTATTATTATTATTATTAATTGAGTTTTCTCAAGTTGAATCATATTAAAAATAATCAAAATCAAATAAAAATGTAATTAATTAATTTTTTTTTTTTTTTTTGGATGAGCAGAAGACTTCCTTGTTTTGTGGCTTTGGTTTCGTTTTGTTTTTTTATTCCTACTTTTTATATATTTATTTTTTCAAATGAACACTATCAAGAAGAAGAAACAATAAACAGGATTATGAAACGATCGCCCGTAAGCCGGCTGTCATCCTGCGGCGTTTCGAGTCCAAGTTTAAAAATAATCTCTTATCACGACGTAAACTATAATTTGAGGAAGACTGACATGGCCCAGGCTGAGAGACTGCAAGTGTGCAATTAAGAATATGTAGAATGTGCTGTCTAATGACTCCACTACTTCCTCTTCTGAGGTTTCTTTTACTGTGTGGTACAGTTTTTTGTCGTTTAAAAAAAAAAAAGAAAAAGAGAGAGAGAGATTGATAAAGAAATTATGGCTATGTAATTTAGATTGATTTAAAATAAACCATATTAAAATGTTATTTAATTTAAAGTAATAACAGGAAACAATGGCAAAAAGTCTAAAAATTAGAAATCGTCATTTATGTACTTTTAAGAATGTTAGAAGTTAAAAAAAAAAATGTTAAAATACATTTTAAAAAATTATGCATTTGATTCATGTTCTTATATTTTAAAAAAGGATTTAAATTAGATTTTTTAAAAATAATAATAATTAATTTAATGGAGGGTAAGAAACAAAGTTGAATGCAGCTAATTTGACACTTTTTTCTAAACATATTTAAACGTGTTTTTTTATTTTATAAATGCAATTCAATAACAGGAAACAATGGCAAAAACTTTGACAAGGACTAATGGAATTAATGGAAATGTAATTTAAAAAATACATAAATTAAAAAAAAAAACAATTACTATATTTAATATAATAATAAATATAATAAAAATGTTAAGAATGTTTGAAGTTAAAAAATGTTTTCAGTTATGATTTTTTTGATGATACATTTGATTGATGTTCTTATATTTAAAAAAAAATTAATGTAAAGGATGGTAATAAACTGAAACCCAAATGCAGCTAATGTAACATTTCAGCAAACGTGTCAGTGTTGGATGGTGTAGCCTGTTGTCTTTTCGGCTGTGTGACTTCACCAGGCAAATGAGATTGTATCGCCGTATTATATCTTCATAATATGCAAAAAACCTTGACATGGCTAAAGACAGAAGGCTCTGCTTCCTGTATCCATTTATAGAGAGAAGTGAGAACCTGTATGGTTTTCATCCCGCAGGGACGTGTTGTACGCTGTGTGCCGAGGAGTTCCTGACAGGAGAACGAGGAGAGGGACGTCCCTCCTCTGAGCTGCTTAGCAACCACAGAAATCTCTCCAGGTTTCCAGTGAGCTGAGCTTGTTGTTTCTCAGCTCAAGCGTCCCAAGCCATCAGTGATGTACATCTCCATTAACCATCGCTCAAATTCGATTATGATTTGGAGTTAAACCAGACCTGTATATCAAGTCTGTATTTTTTCATATTTATCCCTTCTCAACATTACACATGCACCCTTTGGAAGGAGTTCAGGCTCCTGCTCAAAGAAATAACGTGTAAAGAAATAAACCTCTGCAATGATTGCTTTCATTTAGAGTTACTTCTTATTGTTCGTGAACATCTGGACAGGAAAAAAATGCAGCTTGTTCCACCCTGAGCAGCTGTTTTGTGTGTGTTCTATGTGCTATATGTGTGTACCAATTTGCTCCACTACTCTTTACAGCCATGTTGAGCAGAAAAGCAGCTTGATAAAAAAAAAACCTTGAGCCTTGCTGCCATGTGATTGGCTGACAGTATAACTGTGTTAAATCATCCAGTAGGTAAAACTGTTCCCTCAGAATTCTTCATGCCTGAGGTGTAGGTCTCTCCGATAAAACTCACACTGATATTTAATACTCAGACTCTGATATTTACCCTCAATCGATGGAGCCTGGTCCTGGGCGGAGTACAGCATCTCCTTAAAAGCCTACGGAAAGAAGAAGAAGAAGAAGAAAAAAAAACGTGAGGCACGATTTCCAGCGTTCACGTTACACACCGGCATGTGGGGATACGGGAACCGAGGCATGGGAGTGGAAATAATTCAGTGTGAGGAGAAGAGGAACTGACTGAAGCTAGACAGAAAGAGAGGAAATGGAAGATAATAATAGTGTTTCCTCGCCCAATCAGGCCTAAGAGTCATCCACATATATAAAATCCACATATATCTATATCCATCGATATAGACAGGATAAAATGTTACTCTAATAAGCTTTTATAGAGAAGCCAGAAGGCAGTTTTATTCATGGGGAAGTTCCTCAGTGTTAAAATATACAATATAGTGGTTTGCATTTTGGAATTAAAAATAAAAAGTTAGCTGATACTTTCATTTAATGACTAAAAATCGAAGTTATTTTATATAAAAAATAAGGAAAAGATTTGAACATTTGAAGAAAAACCTTCCAGCTTTTTGTACAGTGAATTAGTTACTTCAGTTATAGATTTTAACTGTTATAAAACATTACAAATGTTAGAAACAGATAAATAGAAAGGATACCTGGAAAATCTCATAATTGTGTATTGTGAGAACACTGATCACAAAATCAATAAAATATATGGAATAATATAAGTTCTAATACACTAATACATATCTATTCATTAAGTCTTTACTAAATAATTATAACTTTGTCAACAATGAAAATTTACCAAAACAAATATTTCAGCTTTAAAGTTGGGATATTTTGTTACCTGGTTCAATTAAAACATTTTGAAGCTTAAAACATTAATTTAGCTGCTACACGATTACAAGATTAGCTAGAAAGGAGGTTAAAGACTAACAATACCAGAAATAAATGATAGTAATCAATGTTAATTCAATTACATTCTTCTGGCTAATTATCAACTATCTTTTAAACCAAATTTTAACATTAGCTGCTACAAAACTAGAAGGTTAGCTAGTAAGGAAGCTAGATCAATTCTGAAAATACTCCACAACTCATTATTTTCACAAATTTACAAACATTAACCACAAAAAAGGTCAACAATTCTATACTGTCTGTTGAGCTTGTTTGGCTCATTTAATAAATCATAACTTTTAGAGCATTCGAAACATTAGCTAACCTAAAACTTTGCTCCAGTCACTAACTGGAGTAGAAGAAGGCTATTAGGTTGCTGCATATACAAATTAAGGCTTAAAAGGTTCAAATAAAACATGGTAACTTGGTACCAAACTATGAACTTCAATATGAAGATAATTATGTTGCAACAAATACAGCTGAATAACTTATGCTATATAAAGTTATAATATAATGCTAAAAAATTACAGCAATGTCTTAAATTTTGAGTTGTGGTTTATGGGTGTAAATATCGGAGCTTGTTTTTAAAGATTAAGTTGTAAATTTTAATTAAAATGTTCGATCATTGCAGGCTTTAATTAACTTACTAAATAAAAGAAATATATTGATTATCTGGCATATTTAGTACAATTTAAAAAAAACCCCATATATTTATCATTTTGGTTATTGCTTAAATTAATTGGTAGATGTTAAATACCATGTAAATAAAGTACCTTATGAGAATTGTAATGCAAAGCATTAGTTTATATATCAGTTGATTCAGGAATGTAGGTGCTTAATAACAATTTCCAGGTCAACATTCAGTATTTCCTTTTGTTTAACTTTGGTCTTGAGACCATTTGTATCTTTGATCTGTCAGAAATGAATGGTCTAAGGTTTTCTTTACCTAAACCAGACGTTTAGCACTCAGGCTAAGTGTGACTCCATTCCTAGAACTTGCCAAATCACTTCCTTTTGGAGGTTTCACAATGTTGTCATGTTGTGGTATGTAGATAAAAACGCAGTGTTTTTTTCCCCCAAGATACAGCTCAAAAATCGGACAAACTCTACAAAGGGGTATGTAAGCACTCAATCCTATTTTTTTAACCATTTCTAGACGCCGGAAATGACGTATAGAATTACACAACCGATCCGAGTTTGGGAAGGAAATTCGTCTGTCTTCAGAGAGAATGGAAACTAGTTAGCTATGAAGGTAAAAAAAAAAAAAAAGAGTTCAAAAAAAATAAGACACTAGAAAATAGTGTCTAGTTAAATTTGCTAAATTCTTGCTAGCTAGAGAACTATCAATGTCACTGTTAATTATGTAAGATATATATATAAAATATATATATAAAAAATATAAAATATATTTTAAAAAATCAGGGTAACTAGAGAAAATGAATCAATATCTGACCAATCAGAACTGAGAATTTGACAGAGCTGTGATAACTCAGGTTAATTGAACTCAAACTAAAAACCGTTCAGAAAATATTTGTTTTTAATTGTGCTCTCAACTAGCACGTTGTTAAATGTTGATGCTAAATATCCAGGAAGAACATGATAGGACAAACCTCAAATCCGATCACGGATCAGAGAACTGCAAACGAAACCTATGGACCTACTTATCTATCTCCACCTCACCCGGAGGACGATGTGCTGACGAGTTTTGATTTCTTATCAGCTGCACAGCTTGCTTTCTTGTCCCGGCTTCTTTGCCGCAACGGAACTCGGTCAGAGGTCGACTCTGACTGTGAGGAGGATGTGAGGGATGAGTGGAAAGGCGATATTTTGACCTGATTATCCGCAATCGATAACGGCGTCAGAATCTTGCTGAATCAGCCAAGCATGAAGGAGTACTGACGTTAGGCGGACGACCAAAAAAAAAAAAAAAAAAAAGCAGAAAAGGTCCTGGGATTTAGGAGGACTGGGATTGATTTGTAAGGGGCGGGGGAGGGGGGTGTCAATATAGCAACAACTTAAACAATTCACAGACAAACAAAGATCGATTGGAAGGAGTCTCCAGGTTCAGTGATTTGGAAAAGTAGGTTTTCCTCCACAGGAAGGTCTTCACTAAACATTACTTCAGACACTGACAATCGAAACAACTAGCATCAAAACTGCTGACCAATCAGAATCGAGAGCGCTGTGGTGTAAACATTTCACTAATTATACATCATGCACCATATTTATAACCGTCTAAGTAAAAACGAATAAAACTAAGAATCTAGCCATCAGTTGGATAGAAACCAGGGGTTCTGGCGATGCTGGGCTCATTGTGTCCATTTTATTTATTTATTATTTTAGTGTGTGTGTGTGTGTTTTCTGATTTTCCTGCCTGGCTGGGGAACTCTGTAACCCGACACCTTAGTTACAAGTGTGGAGAAGGTCAGCAGGAACATGGGAATGCAGGTTTCTTGTTGCCGTTTGTGATGTTTTCCCACATGTTTCTTTTCTTCCCCCCCCCCCTTGTATCTACAGCGTGTTTGGAGTCTAAGAATTTGCTACAGGTGACGGCTACGTGTTGTGTTTTCGTCTGTGTCCAAAATAAGGGAAGCTGTGAAATGTCTGCGTTGCCATGACAACCAGGTGGACAACGTTACCAAGGACATACCCCTTTTTTTTTTTAAACTAAGAAAGCTTCTGAGGATCTAGCGGGTTCAGAGAGGGCTGTCACGAGGATTCATCACAGCAAGAATGAGATGGGGGTAAAAAGCACGGTGGCGCTAGCATCATGGCGAAGATTGGCTTTATGGTCTCATTTCTGAGTTGCTGATGGTTTAACGTTGGTTGGTAAAGACTCCTTGACAGAATTAAAAGCGACAACTTAATTGCCAGTCGTTGTTTAAGTTAGTAATTAAAGTGAGAGAGGCGGGTCAATTTAAATATTCTGTTTGTAATGTGTGTACGGAAAGTTAGAAACTATCTTAGCGGGTCATCTTGTTAGCATGGAAAGTTTGCAGTTAGTCACTATTTGAGCCAACAATTTTAATTAGTATAAAGTTACCTACTATATTTTATTGAGAGGTTAGACACCATTGGCCCCTGGAGACAGTACCAGTAACTACTGCTTTATTTTAGCCTAGGTTTCCAGAAAGTTCTACATGACTGGGTGAGCAGCTCCAGTCAGGTGGACATTAGTTGTGTGATGATTTTTTTCTCTCAAATTACATCAGTAGGCTGTAACCTTCATGGTAGAACTCTTTTCTTTAAATTACACCTCCACACCGTTGCCCATTCCCACCCCTACTGGGTGTTTTCCTCTGTGAGAGAGATGACTAATGGGTCAGCAGGTTTGTAGACAGAAATAATCCCATTACCCATAGGCCATTAAACCTGAAGGTGGCTCAGCGCGCTAAAGCCGGCGTGACTGAGCTAGAACCCGCCTCCGGTTACTCTGAGGAGTGCCTCATACACACCCATGCGGGATAATTCGACATCGCCTCACTGAATGAAGCGCTCGCGTGGACATGTCGGTGGACGAGTGACATTTGGGGACAGACGTGGACATCGTTATACAGAGGTGGCGTGACATAATCTAAGCTGTTAGAGAAGTCGAGGCTGAAGTCACGGTGATATGGACTGCAGACTTCAGACCCATGCACAAAGATCCGCTGCTGCAGTGAAGCAGAAACACGCTGTCCAAGTGCCCTAGGAAGGGTAGATTAGGTTAATCTAAACATTGGATCACTCATTACTCCTGCATGTGCGAGCTAGACAGATATTTCAGCCGTTTCCACTTCAAGAAGCAGACGAATCCAAACCCACGGCACAAGATGATGACAAAATCGCTATGCCCGTGATTTTTAACAGAAATAAACAAACATGCTAGCAAATCAAACAGCTAAGGAATGAATCGCTACAGTTTGCAAAAGTTTGTGCACCCCCCTCCAGTGTTTGTAAGTCTAGACATGTAACATGTACAACTACCACAATAGAGAGATCATTTTTAATACAGCTACTATAATTTAACACTTCCCTCTTAACTGAGATACACATTTTGTTTCATTCCCCTTAAACAAAAGTAAAAAGTAACGTCACATTATTTTTTTTTTCCCTAACATTTCTTTTCTACTGTCTAAGAAACATGTCCCCCTGATTTTAAGCTGTTTCCTATGCTGATTAAGTGGTACAGTGAGGTACATTAGTGAAGACGACATGTCCAAGTCGTACACTGCCCTAAACTGATACATGCTAGATGTACAACCGCCGAATAAGGCGTACAGTGCTGTACACTGCTAAAGACATGCAGTGTCTCTGTGCTAAGTTGACAGTACTTGTACATTGATTGATACGACATATTTAACTCGTACAGTGATGTACATTGCTGATAAGACACACCGACATCGTACAGTGCTGTGAATTGATTAATACGCCGTGTTTAAGTCATACAGTGCTGTACATTGATTAATACGACATATTTAACTCGTACACTGATGTACATTGCTGATAAAAGACACACCGACATTGTACAGTGCTGCACATCTGTACATACTGAACTCATACAGTATTTGCACATTGATTAATACGACATATTTAAGTCGTAAAGTGTTGTACACTGCTGATAAAAGACATACCGAGTCATACAGTGCCGTAAGTTGTTTAATAGACATGTTGAAGTGGTACAGTGATGTACATTGTTTAATATGACATATTGAAGTCCTACAGTGTTGTACATTGATGAAAGACATACTGAAGTCATACAGTATTTGTACACTGATTAAGTCGTACAGTACTTATACATTGATTAATACGACATATTTAAGTCATACTGTGCGGTACACTACTGATAAAAGACATACCGAGGTCGTACTGTGTTGTAAGTCGATTAATACGACATTTAAGTCATACTGTGCTGTAAGTCGATTAATACGACATATTTAAGTCATACTGTGCTGTAAGTCGATTAATACGACATATTTAAGTCATACTGTGCTGTAAGTCGATTAATACGACATATTTAAGTCATACTGTGCTGTAAGTCGATTAATACGACATATTTAAGTCATACTGTGTTGTAAGTCGATTAATACGACATATTTAAGTCATACTGTGCTGTAAGTCGATTAATACGACATATTTAAGTCATACTGTGCTGTAAGTCGATTAATACGACATATTTAAGTCATACTGTGTTGTAAGTCGATTAATACGACATATTTAAGTCATACTGTGTTGTAAGTCGATTAATATGACATATTTAAGTCATACTGTGCTGTAAGTCGATTAATACGACATTTAAGTCATACTGTGCTGTAAGTCGATTAATACGACATATTTAAGTCATACTGTGCTGTAAGTCGATCAATACGACATATTTAAGTCATACTGTGCTGTAAGTCGATCAATACGACATATTTAAGTCATACTGTGCTGTAAGTCGATCAATACGACATATTTAAGTCATACTGTGCTGTAAGTCGATCAATACGACATATTTAAGTCATACTGTGCTGTAAGTCGATCAATACGACATATTTAAGTCATACTGTGCTGTAAGTCGATCAATACGACATATTTAAGTCATACTGTGCTGTAAGTCGATTAATACGACATATTTAAGTCATACTGTGCTGTAAGTCGATTAATACGACATATTTAAGTCATACTGTGTTGTAAGTCGATTAATACGACATATTTAAGTCATACTGTGTTGTAAGTCGATTAATATGACATATTTAAGTCATACTGTGCTGTAAGTCGATTAATACGACATTTAAGTCATACTGTGCTGTAAGTCGATTAATACGACATATTTAAGTCATACTGTGCTGTAAGTCGATTAATACGACATATTTAAGTCATACTGTGCTGTAAGTCGATTAATACGACATATTTAAGTCATACTGTGCTGTAAGTCGATCAATACGACATATTTAAGTCATACTGTGCTGTAAGTCGATCAATACGACATATTTAAGTCATACTGTGCTGTAAGTCGATTAATACGACATATTTAAGTCATACTGTGTTGTAAGTCGATTAATACGACATATTTAAGTCATACTGTGTTGTAAGTCAATTAATACGACATATTTAAGTCATACTGTGCTGTACATTGATTTAATACGACATATTACAGTCGTACAGATCTGTATATTGTTTAATACAGCGTGTTTAAGTCGTACAGATCTGTATATTGTTTAATACAGCGTGTTTAAGTCGTACAGATCTGTATATTGTTTAATACAGCGTGTTTAAGTCGTACAGATCTGTATATTGTTTAATACAGCGTGTTTAAGTCGTACAGATCTGTATATTGTTTAATACAGCGTGTTTAAGTCGTACAGATCTGTACATGACTGAATAAGACATGCCTAAGTCGTACAGTGACACAGAGCTAAGTCGTACCCCGAAGTATGCTAGCTAACGCTAGCTAACCGCGACCCATACCCGAACGTATAGCTTAGCTCAAAACGCTTCGTGGTATTTTCTCTTTCTTTCTTTCTTTTTTCCCCCTTTTCCTTTTATTCGTTTTGTTTGTCCTGGTTAGCGTTAGCACCAAACTCTCACCTCATACTGGATGTACTGTTTCCTCCACTCCGGGGTGATGTGAGCCGCCAAATGCTCGGTAAATTTCATCCTTGCGGTTGATCGACGCTCCCCTTCGACAGATCGCTGGCTGAAATCATCGGCGGTTGTTGTTTAAGGAGAAAATATATGTTTTTAAACAAAAATCAGAAAGGACAAACAGAATCGCTACGGTCGCTTTTCACAGTCCAGTCCCCGCTCCGCAGAAAACGTAACACGGCACGCGCCACACCGGGACATTTTCCTTTTTTTTTTATTATTATTATTTTAATTTTTCTAAAACAAACGTCCTTTATTTCAATCACATGTAACTGAAGGATTTTTCCTCCCGAGCTGTTACCATCAGCGAGCAGCTACACATTGACAATTCCTGTATGTTTTCCGTTCTATAAAAAAAAAAAAAAAAAAAAAACCCCGGCAGCCGTCACGGGCCGCGTCCCGAATAGCGCTGTACTTTTTGTGTAGTGAACTAGGTAGGGCGTGAACGCTGTTGTGTTCACGCGCCCGGTAGGGAACCAATCCTAGGCTTGAAAGGCTGTTTGAAACGCAGCCGTTGCTGCTGGATTAACTACGTCATGGCGCGTCAGATGCACGGGGCGGGGGTGTTTACGAACACAGCCGGCACAATATATATATCTATTAATATTTCCTTTTTCTTTTAAAAACCAGAACATTTGCATTATTAACAACAACATAATATATATATATAAATATATATGTGTATGTTTTTAAATATATAGAGTGCCAAATAGCTTATCAGAGCCAACGTGTTTACGTCAGTGGAAAGATTTCTCACCTATGACAAAATAAAATCAAATGCGCAATTTTTATTTCATATACACTCTGTATGCCAGGGTTTGTATTCACATTTAGCATGAAGACATGTTTGCCTGATTCTATTCTTAGACTTTATTCACCTTAAATGAATAATTTGGATGTAAATGATTCACTTTCTCAGAGCTGCTGCTGCTGTCATCATTAAGACCATCCTGGGTTCATCCCACGACATGCAACATCATCATCTTCCTTTACAAAGGCAATCTGCTAACAGATCATTTTTCGGAATCGTAAGCTCCATTAGCCCCGAGGCTCCAGTGCATGTGCCAAACATGTTTTGGTTGATCCCGACTGACTGCTTTTGAGGTGAAGAGAAAAGCTGTACGAAATTCATTTAAGTCAACGTATAACCCTTTTATTTTAAAACAAACACACAGTTACACAGTCATCGTCGGGCCTAGCCGAGCCGCGCGTTGCCCGGTTTGACCTCACACTGTCATGAGGAACAGTCGAGGTTGTTGTTTTCCAATCTGAATGCTGACACCGCAGAAAGAATTACCCTTACATAATCACCTGACCTGTTTGAACTTTCAGTACTCGTTCCGCACTCCACCTTCCTGCCTCTTCCTCCTTGTGCTTTTATAATGCACTTAACAGTTGGTGGTGTCTTGTTTGGTGTCTGGTTCAGGTCATTTCTGTCTATTTAGCTTTACTGGTCTGTACAGTCAGTCCTCCGTTTTGCCCAAATTGATTCGTGGCCTGATCTTTGCCAGTGACCAAAAGATCAACCGTTCCGAGCAGTGAGGTTTTGGAGGTTAGTTTGTTTGTTTAGCTTGTTATATAATAATGTTATTTGTTTGGGTTCATCTAGCTGTTAGTTTGTTTGCCTTGTTCATTTGGTTGGTAAGATAGATTGTTTTTGTTTGTTTGATTGGTTAATTGGGCGGTTGGTTTTGTTTGTTATTAGATTGTTATATGATAACGTTTTTGCCTCATCTAATGGTTAGGTTGTTTGCCTTGTTCTATATAATTATTTGGTTGGTTAGATGAATGTTTTTTGTTTGGTTGGTTATTTGGCCACTTTGTTATGTTTGTTATTAGCTTGATATTTAATACGGTTTTGCCTGTTATTTGTTTGTTTGTTTTTGATATCAACATCTTTTGTTTTGTTTCTTATGAGATAAGTCAAGTTGTCTTGATTTGCCACATATACTTTACTGCACAGCGAAATTCTTTCTTCGCATATCCCATCCTTGAAGGGTTGGGGTCAGAGCGCAGGGTCAGCCATGATGCTACGCACCTGAAGCAGGGTGGTTTGGGGGCCTTGCTCAAGGGCCCAATGGTGACAGCTTGGTGGTGCTGGCACTTGAACCCCAATCTTCCAGTCAACAACTCAACAACTTGTTTGGTTTGTTTTATATTTATTTGGTTAGTTGGATGGATGTTGTTGTTTGGTGGGTGTTTGTTTGATAGGTTAGCTAGATGGTTGTTTTTGTTTGTTTTTAGCTTGTTTTATTATCATGTTTTTGCTTGTTATGTGTTTGTATTTGTCTATTAATTTATTTTGTTTTAATTCTTATTTGTTTGTGTTCATCTAGGTGATAGTTTGTTTGTTTCTTTAGTTGGGGATTTGGGTTTGTTTGATCTTTTTATGTACTAATGTTTTGGCTTGTTATTTATGTATTTGTTGTATTTTGACTAGTAACTTACTTTGTTTCTTATTTGTCTGTATTCATCTAGTTAATTTGTTTGTTTTGCTGTTTGGTTTGTAACTTATTTATTTGGTTGACTGTTTGGATGGATGTTTGTTTGGTTGGTATCTGTCTGTTTGTTCTTGTTTGTTGGTTATATTTTTCTTTTGGCAGCCTTTTAGCCAAAAGCTCTAACACATCAGAAATTGTTTTATTCTTCTAATTACAGAGCAATTTATTTATTAATTTTAAAAAAATATATTGATTGCTCCACCTCTATTCCGTTTATAGTTATCGCTTATGTCATAACACCTATTAAAAAACATCATTCCCACATCAGAAAACCTTTTCTTGATGGAAATCTTTACATCTTACCCTGGAGACTCCTTCCATAAATACTTCACCGACATTTGCGGCTACACTTCTGTCAGAGCTGCTGTTATACAATATTTATCAACACCGTTTGGCCAATCAGATTCAAGCAGTCAACATAAGGCGCTAGACACGACAGAACAGCGTGAAAATGGTTTATTTATCAAACAAGGTTCAAAGGAAGTGTGCAGAATAATGTCAGATTTATAATATGTGTAAACAATTTGCTATATAATTGAGATTAATGAAGGAAACAAAAATAACAAACATTCTTATATTCATACAAAATTCATGCAACTCATGAAACAGCTTTTTACATTATTTATACATACAACATTTCTTGCAACTCTCTCTCACAGCTGGAGGGAAAAGTTCAGAACTGTGTTATCGTATCAGATTCATCACTCGTCACATTTTTGGCCTGGCATTCGAGTAGAGCGGCGTGGATCTGCTCAAAGGTCGGCCTCTCTTTGGCGTTCCTCCTCCAGCAGCTGTGCATGAGGCTGTAGATGGCATCGGGGCAACACAAAGGCTTCGGCAAGTACACCTGATGAAGTCATAGTCATTAAACACAGGAGTAAATGAAAAGGTCGCACCTATGTAAGGGCTGTCTATCCTGTCCTTGCTTTAAGCGCCAAATAGCTTTAGCATTAAACATCTTTAACTAACTAGCCATGACAGTACTGATATAATCATGGCTCAGTACTGCCACTCACAGATGGAAAAGTTATTGCATGGCATTGAGGTGCCATGAGTTCACATATTATCCACATATTACAGATAAACAAAGATAAGAACTCATTAAATAAGAACTCATTACAGACGTACAAATGGAAGATTGACCATTATTTTTCCATTATTCCAAATGTAGAGGGAAAAAAGCAACTGCAAATGGATAAAATGTGTACTAGGAATGTAATCAGCTTCAGGGTGGTAACTATAACTCCAGTGATTATTATTTTTGAGGCTCACCTGCTTGTTCTGGTCTCGAAAGAACTCGCCCATGTTCTCGATCACTTGATCATCTGAGAGTTGTGAGTACGGCTGCTCTTTGCACAGAGTGCCCATTTCCCAGAGTGTTACACCGAAGGCCCACACATCACTGGCCATGGTGAATTTACCCTGGAACAAAACACCAAATGTTCAGCCAGATTTATAGAATTTATATAACAGTCACATCCTCCAGTATCTCCAACATTTGCTCACCATTTATTTTATTAGAGTTTAGACAATTTTATGTGGGCAGCACAATGCACCAAATCACTCGGATACAAGTCAAGAGCTTTGGTTAACGTCCACAAGAATCTTATTTCAGTGACTTCAGGGATGATCACATGGCTCAGGCTGGTTTGAGTATTTTAGAAACTACAGAGCATGTTGTTTAACTTAAACAGGTGCAGAAAACAAAAGATCCAGTGAGCGATGGTTCTGTAGGTGGAAACACCTTGTTGATGATAGAATGAGTAGAATGACCAGACTGGTTTGAGGTCATAGAACATCTACAGGAACCCGAATAACCACTCTTTACTGCTGTGCTGAATAGAAAGGTATCTCAGAAAGCACAAATCTTGACAACAGTGGATGGTTTTTCAACTGCAGAAACCCACACTTCTGTCGTCCAAACACAGGAATCTGAGGCTACAGTGTGCAACAAAAGCAGACAGATTGGAAAACTGTCCAGTTTTGGTGAAATTGCTCCTGCATCCGCAGTTATCTCAAGCTCTTGGCCTCTGAATGATTTTCCACATTGTGTTGCTGACACATGACAGACTGTTGGTATAGATTTCAAGTTGGCTTGATTTACTGTCTACACCGCTTTCTGTTCTATTCCCATCAATTAGTACAACAGGTCCTACCAGGAGAACGCTCTCCCAGGACATCCAGCGGATGGGGAGAACGGCTCGGCCTTGGATGAGGTAGTAATCTCCACGGTACAGGTTCCTGCTCATGCCAAAATCTGCAATCTTGATGGTGTAATTTGTCCCCACCAAGCAGTTACGTGTGGCCAAGTCACGGTGCACAAAGTTAAGAGAAGACAGATACTTCATACCCGAAGTGATCTGAGCAGCCATGTGGATCAGGACATTGTAACTGCAAAGAGAACAAGATTTTAATGGGTCTCAAAACCAGAGTAAAGGACAACAATCATTTTTTGGTAGTGTGGAGAGAATCTACAGAGCAAGCTTTTAACACATATATGAGACAAGTTAATAATGGTTGCATTTGTTGGGTCTTGTTAAGATGGAACTTAGCCAGGAACGGGTTAAACCTGCTTTGCTTTCAGTAAATAAAATGGATACATTTCCCTGTTTTAATCATCCCGTGATAATCCCAGTATTCAAGAAGAATTGGGAACACTATAAGCATTTGAACTGCAGACATCTAAACAACCTGATGGTGGCTGTACACTGTTGGTCTTGTCCAACTTCATCTTCAAGCTCGTGCCGAAAGAGAAACTGGTTAAGGTCTCCGTTCTCCATGTACTCCGTGATCATACACAGGGGGTCACTCTCTACACACACGGCCAGCAGACGAATAATGTTGGGGTCTCGCAACCTCGACAAGATCCTGATCTCCTTTAAAAAGTCGTTCCTGGAGAAAATTTCGAAATTCCATATATGGATACAAGTGATCACATTATTCATGGCAACATGGACTATGCTCTGTAAATAAATAAGGTCCTGGTAGTTGCCTTAGATGTTTTGAACCATGATTGTATTACCTTGCGTTTTTAGTTGCATCCTCTCTGAGGATCTTTACAGCCACCAGAATAGGTTCATCCCCGATATCATTGCCATCTTCCTTCATGAAATCCTTCATTCCTTTTGCCTCACAGAGGTGAACCTGCAGACACCATCACTAAGTGGAATGCATGTTTAGGTCAGGGAGAGCATTTTGTCATCATCCTTATTCCACCATTCTTGTTCACCTGACCCCCTGATCATTATTGATATCTGTTTCCCCTAATACCTCATATCTGTAATCCCTATCTTGTTTTTTTAGTAGTCCTTTAGTTTACCAGTCTCAAACGCTCTAGCACACATCTTAGTAATACCCATGATGAGTGGTACAGTATATCATGATGTGGAACACCTGTAAGCCATTTACCACCTAGTGGTCTAGCATCTTCTAGCCAGTGCCTTTCCTGTAGGAATCAAATAGTCACCATCTAGTCTAAATAACATTGTAAGGAGTGCACCAGGCACAACAAGGAATACTCTACAGATCCCTTTATATAACACACTACAAGGTCACTAAAATGGGTTCATGAAACTAATGATATGATCATCAGCAGAAAACCCAGATTAAGCCAAGAGACTTCTGGCTGCCAGAGCAAAGTGGACTTACTACTAGATCATGCAGTTCTCCCACTCATTTTGTCTGTATAATTGTACAGTGGGTAGATACTATGCCTCTTATGCTTTATCCTTTTCAGAAAGGCCATGAGTCCCAAGAGTGATGCCTCCTCATTGCTATGGTATGTTGTGGAATAGCTTTTATCTACCAGATTCCAAAGCTTTTGTTCTACCAGGATTTAGAAGTGCTTTTAAAGTTGTAAATTGGTGACTCATTCTAAGGGATCAGAAGCACAGGCACGTGTGCATGTCATAACCTACTCAATCTACTCAACCAATCTACTCAACATGAAAGCCACCGACTTTTAGCAAAAGAGGTGATAAAAACCAATGCCATCTCAGGGACATAAGCAGGACTTTGTGGCTTAGTTTCTGATTTCTGGCAACATGGGAAGAATCAGTAGTAGAGGAGGGAAAGCATATAACAGACAATGGCTTACGTATCTTCTGTGCCCCTGTGGCACCACATTGTCCTTCAGCTTATAAGGGAAGTATCCATGGTAACTATAGGAGTTCTTTCTGAAGTCACGGTGAGACTGAGTGTGCAAGGAGGTCTATCCTATATCACTGGCTATCAAAGGCTACTAGGTTGCTTGCATGCATCTTGTAAATACCTGTGGCTCTGTGGAAGTTCTGAAAGGCATGATTTTGATTTAAAAGGAAAAACCTGTTATCGGGGCAAACCATGGTTCTGTTACCGGGGTAAAACCCAGATATTTCGGAAGAGCTAGTCTATCGTGTAGCTCCACCTCTGCACTGACCTCTCCAAACTGGCCTTTTCCAAGCTTGTCTTTAAATGTCAGCTTCTCTCTGGGAAATTCCTCTAATGCTCCATCACGTCCAAGAGGCATGCTGATTGCTGCAATGGAATAACAATGACTGCTTGATGCTTTCTGCCTCGCTACATCTGCTTCTGCGTAGGGAGGGACATCATCTTTGGTGGTGGATGTGTGCTGGTCAGAAGATTCAGACATGACTGCTGTAAAACAAGATCACGTGCTTGGAACACATATGCACATTAAATGAACCATGTATTAAGTTCTCCTTATAGGGTATCATATAAAGTATAGAGATTAGGTAGAATTAGGACTGTTGCCTCTCACCAAGATTTTCCATTGCCTGAAATTCTGGTGACTTCCGTAACCGGGATGGCTCCTGATAATCGGATCCCAGTGGGAACACTCTCTCGTATGTGCTGGTAGATTCGGAATCACTTGAGAGGGATGACTGACGATGAGAAAACGCTTCTCTGTGGCCCGAGAGACGAGAACTTAATTCATCGTCCAATATCCGGCGCGAGGCCTGGAACCATTACGTGATTATTTATGGTCTTGTTTAATGAAATACGACACAAAAGGCTCAATCTGTATATAATGAGAATAATGACAAGAATGACTCACTTTCTCTAACATCTTTTGCCAGACCTGTCTCCAGAGAATAATGATGATTATGGCCAGCAGGATGACGATGATGGCCACTAAGCAGCCTATGAGTATGCGTGTGTTGCTGTCATCAATCTTATGCGTGGGATCGAGTCCTAGTGTAAATAATAGATAAATAACTAAGCAAGTAACAGTTATGATTAGCTAAAAACAGTGCTAGCTAAGTGCTAGCTAATCAGTTATAAGCTTCACTTCCTTGTTAGTTATTTTATACTAGTTGATGTAGTGGAAAACCAAAGAAACATGTCTTGGTTGATTACTTATATGTTATGTCAAAAATATACTTTTTGCTCTAAACAATCCTGCTAACATTGCAAGAAAGCGAAATGCTGAAACTAAAGGTAAATCCATTACCTGGCTGCGTGCTTGTAGGATGGCCACGTTTTGTATGAACAAGAGAGGTATTATATACTGCTGTATCTGGGAAAAGTGAAGAGTCTTTAATCTCTCAGAGAATTTACTGGATTCTTTTGCTTTTTTAAGCATTCAACTGGCAAATTTGACGTTACAAAGTAAAATAAGTCCATGTTCATGTGTTACCTGACTGGAAAGTAATTTCACTGAACATCAGCCAAGTGTCACTGAAGGCAAATTGACATCTAATGGCATTGGCCATGCGATTCCCCAGAGCCACTGTGACGAATCGAGCACTGGGACTTTTACTGTCTGCTTTGGGCTTGAATGAAACAGGCCTTTTTTCCCAGTCTGACTCCGAGTGGAAGTAACAGTCGACTTTCTGGAATATTCTCACCCCCGAAGTGTACATGTTGTTGCAGTGAACCTGAGAGAATGAGCAAGGATTGGTCCCTTAATGGCCAGAACAGGAGTGAAGTTCCAGATAGTCCATCAGTTTTATACATTTTTATGGCATACAACTTACAAACCTTTAATGATTAGAATATTTGGAATAAGACATACAGGATCTGAGGGATAACTCTATGCTAACCTAGGCTGACATGAATTTTTGAATAAGAATAAGAAATAATTCCAGATCATAACTAACGTTCGAATTTTGAAAATTTTGGATGAATACATTTAGGGACTGAGGGAACGTTGCTCACTGACCTTCATTGATGTAAAGTTTCGGATACGGTCAAACTCAAACGTCACTTCCACAGAGCCGCTGGAAAAACTAGCGTTGCTCCAGCCCACATAGTCATATCCGGGCCAAACACCATAAACATGACTTTGAGTGAAATCGTCCAGTCCCCAACTTCCATCGGTCAGCTGCCCAAGACCCTCCGTCATGCTGAGAAATAATACCAAGCAGATGTTTTGTTTGTATTGTTCAAGATATAGTGAAAATATACAACGAGTGATATGGGCAGAAGGTAAAAGACCATACGTCCAGGGACGTTTACCTGTAACCCATGGCTCCATCATACACACTGTCATTAAGGTAGACTTGCTGTCCACCAAAGGTCATCTCCTCTCCAGCAGGGCTGCTGTAGGACACGAGGCCATCTGGAGGAAAAAAGGGAATTTATTTTGGCAGACAATAATTTTCTTTCAATTCAACTCAAATGTAATCTGTCCACCAAATCTAGGAGTTTACCCTGGATGATATGTAATTAAAAACATCCATTTGCCTAGTTCTCATTCTCATTATTTCATTAATCTCATCAATCTCATTATTTGGTCAAGCTCTACTTCATGAGATTGATGCAGCAGTATCTGATTCCAAACGTTCAAAAATCGAAACATCTTTCAGGGTGGAGGTTTCCTTTAGGAACACAAGCGGAACTGGAAATTATAATGAAATCTGACCTAGCCACTCGCATCCATACAGCTCCACCCTCATACACACAGATGCAGTAGGATCGGTGACGGGCATGAATCGCACAAAGCGGGCGATGATAGGAGGCTCCAGGTCCTTCAGCACTACGTCATAGGCGTTCTTGTTGCCTTCGATGATCTGGGAAGAAAGATCAAGAACAACAACGTGCTAGTCAAAGTTTTGTTCACTCGTCAGGTTCTAACTGGTGAACACAATATTGAATAGTGATAGATTGGTGGTGTAGGATTCTGGGGTAATGATTACAAGGTTGTGAATTCCACCGACCCGTTAGCCCCTAAACTGCTCAGGTTTATCTTGGCTCACGGTAGCCTGGATCAGTGAGGTAAGTCTGGATTCCATTCCTTGGTCTTGGTATTCATGTGCCATGAGCTTACCTGACTGCCCTTTCGGTCATGCCAGGAGACCCATCGGGAGCCATCACGGCTATATTTAATCCTATAACGCTGCGCAAACTCGTTGCCTGCGCCGTCCGCATGGCGCCCCTGCGTGCCCACCAGGGTGACAAAGTGCAGAATGCGAAGATCGATCTGCAGGAACTCCAATGGCGTCCTAGGACCATTTGCCGCTGGGCACCATGCACCATCTCCATCATCGAAATCCAGTCTGTGATTAGAGATAACAAAGCATGGAGGAAATGACTGTCTTCTGTCTGACTGTAGATAAAAACTGTGGGTAAAAATGTATTTTGAGATGATACTATGCTTCCAAAATTATAAATCATACACTAGACAGTAGAGTACATAGTGTAAGTGCATAGTGTGTAGTATGTCATTTGGGACACAGCTAGCTAGTGATATAAGGAAATACCTTGTTTCTGGGATACTTAATGTAGCTATAAACATGTATACATTTATTGGGGCAGTGGTTGTTCAAGCGGTTAAGGCTCTGGGTTGTTGATATGGGTTCAAGCCCCAGCACCACCAAACTGCACTGTTGGGCAACTTGGGCAACTCTGTTCAAAGGGTGCTGTATCATAGCTACCCCTGTGCCGGATATGCGATGAAAAGAATTCCACTGTGCTGTAATGTATGTGTGGCGATAATAAAGGGTTCTTGCCCTCTTTTCTTTTTCTTCTTGCCCTCCTGCCCTTCTTCTTAAAAAGGTTTATAAATCTATATTTGTGTGTGTGTGTGTGTGTTGATCTTAATCTAGTCGTATTTACCTGCCATATTTAGCTGCAGTAGACTCTGACCACTGGCTGGAAGCTGAGATGTCCTCATCTTGAATCTTGCCTCCAGTCATCCCTAGTGGATACCTGCATGTAGCTAACACACACACACACACACACACATATACACACAGAAGTACAGATATATTAGTACCTCGTAGTAAATAGTAATGAATCCTACAACTCTAATAACAATTCAAACATTTATTTCAGCGCAGCTCACTCAGCACCTCATCTCATGCTAATAAATTCCATCAGCTACTAAATTTTTTCTTTCTCCTTTGTGTATAAGCTGAAAATGAGCTGTTGTGTATAATTAGGTGGAATATAACGGGTGGGTTTGTTTCAGCTACTGACTTTCTAGGAGTTTTTTGGGTGAAACAGGCACGCCGCTCACACAGCCCACACCCCAAAGGTAAACACCCAAATACCAAATACCTTCCAGGAGGCCTTGCCATGGACACAGAGAGTCTTTATACTATTGGCCAGAAAAAAAATGCAGAACCAGCTAAGCGTCTACACGAGATGTCAACTGGGAGTGAAACTAATGGTGTTTTAATGTTTAATACTTAAAATTTCTATAAATCTATTTAGCTTTTCTGGGTATAGTTGACATTGTATCTCCTTCATGTGTTATTTGTGCACCCATTTACATGCATGTTGTATTTAAGTTTTATTGGACCTAAAATACACACATTTTTAGCTGTCCAGTTTGGATGTTCCTGTGTCCATTGTAGCCTCAGATTCATCTTCTTTTCTAGCAAGACTGGAACTTGACGTAGTTTTCTACTGCTGTGGCCTGTCCGCTTCAAGATCTGTGTGTCTTGAAATGCTTTTCTGTTTACTGTTGTAAAGAGTGATTACCTGAGTTACTGTATCCTTGAACAAATCTGTTCTCACTGGATCTCATTAACACTGTATTCATGTTCATTCTCTTGTATGAAGTCTAGAGACAGTTATCCAGGGAGATTAGCAGTTTCTGTTTAGTGCTAGCAACTATGACATGGTCAAAATTCACCCGAAATGTCTTAACACTCATTCATTCATTCATTCAGTTCCATCAATGAATACATTCATTTATGCACTAACCTGCTGCCTCGTGATACCATTATTAAACATTTGCATGAATAAACAAATGCACAGGGGTTCCTAATAAATTGATCGTTGAAGGTATATATGAAATTGTTTACATATGTTTCTAAAGGATATAACTGACCATGTTGCTGTAGTATGGAACTAGACTTTCTTCATACTGGGCTATGAAAGATTGCTGGAAAAGTCCAAAATAAGCAAATAAACGATTAAACTCGGTGACTCCACTCATCTTGTTAACCTTGGCAGGCTAAACAGTCACTAGACCCCCCAACATGGCCTCCTTCATGCGCCAGTTCCATGTGAATGACCTCCCTGTTCCAACCCGGTGCTTAAAAAAGACGCCAAAGCGTTTTGCCAGTGACCTGTTTGAGAGGTTCAACGTAAATAAAAACTCTGGTTATTGCTAAATGTTGAGCCTGAAAATAAATGACTTATATATGCATATATGTGTGCCTTGATACCGGGTGCATGGTGACGCAGTGCCTCGTCTTCTTTATGGTCACGAAGCCGTACTGTACTAGTGAGCAAGATGGAAAAATCCAGTAAACGAAGTATTTTGTTTGCCTTAGCAGACTAAACAGATACATTCTGTGTCACTTCCTTCATATGAATAGAGACGCTGTTGGAAATTTATAAACTGTTTAGGCATAAAACCTCAATACGTTAGCTTATGATCTGAAAATGATGGGATGCAATTTGCTCACAAGGAAAAACTTATGATATTATTTCAAAATAATGTCATGTTACCTGGATTGACTTGTGACCTCACTGCACCGATGAAGAGGAGCAGAGCGAAGAAGCTTCGCATGATGGACATTTTACTATAAGGACATTCGGTTCACCTGGAACGAAAACAGAATACTACAGAAATAAATTTTACTAGTTAAGCACTGTGTGTGTGTGTGTGTGTGTGAGAGAGAGAGAGAGAGAGAGAGAGAGAGAGAAAGAGAGAGAGAGAAATCAGGCTTCCATAGACTAGTATTTATTTCAGACTAACATTTAATCTTCTATATCATTACATTTATAGTGTAAAGACTATGAAATCTGTCTGTTTGTTTGTCTATTAGCCAGCTAGCTAACATGAGCTAACCTGACAGGATTCCCGACAGGATTTTTAGGTCATGTTTATATTCTTTTTTTTTGCTCAGCATTACTTAGACCATCAACATAAAATAATCTGACAGGATTTCTATCACATTCAAAGATTTTAATATTCCTTATTGAAAAAATGTAGGTAGCTCACAATAGCTAACATTAACTGGATGTTAGCCGGCTTGCTAACCTGACAGGATTTATGAGAGAACATTTTAGGTCGCGTTTACAAATCTGTTCTCCTAACACTACTGAGACAATTATCATTAGCAAATCTGACAGGAGTTCTCACTGATATCATTAGTTAGCTATTATAAGCTAATGTAACAGAATTTTACATTAGCCAGATTGCTAACCTGACAGGATTTCTGACAGGAATTTATTAGGTCAGTTTTTCTCCTAACATGCCTCAGACAATTAAGGATCTTTTTAGCTGGACTGCTAACCTTACAGGAATATAAATCTTAAAACTCCCTAGTTACGTAGCTAGCATAAGCTAACCTAGTAGGATGTCCTGCTAAGATTAGACAGCTAGTCATCCTGACGGGATTTTGTGGAGGATACAAAAGTCATAAATTTTAATACTCATTTCTGCTAGCACAAATCAGACCATTAACATGAGCTAATCTTACAGGATTTTTGTCATATTCTTAGATTTTAATATTCTTCACTAAAACCATAAGTTAACCTACATAACAATATTTACCTTTAAGTAGCGAGCTAGCCACCCTGACAGGATTTTTGTGAGGAGTCATCTTTATAAATATTAATATATTTCTAACCCTCAACATAAACAATCCATGTGATGTTCATAGTTTATAAATAATCATTTTTGATAACAGTCATATAGCTCAAATTAGCTAACGTAACAGGATGCCCTGCTAATGTTAGAGAAGTATCTTCCCAGGGTTTCTAAGAGGATTTTTAAGTCATATTTAATCTTTAAAAAGGTTTACATAAGATTTTTGCTAGCTCACCAACACGAGCAAATCTGACAGGAATTTTGTTAGGTCACATTCGTAGTTTTTCCACATATCAATCCTCACTGATAACTTTATCTAGACAGCGAGCATTAGCGAACCTGAAAGGATGCGCTGTTGTTGTTAGCCAGGTAGCTAACCTGACAGGGTTTCTGTTTGTTATTGTTTACTGTAATCTTTACAGCTGATGATAAAATAAGCTAACCTGACAGAATCTTGCAAGAAACCTATGTTCGATTTTGCTGAATTAAGAAAATCTTGTTTTTAACGTTTATTACAAGAGAATGTCCAAATATTCCCAGAATATTCGAGACGATTTTTTTTAAAAGTACAGTACGTTCATTTTTGTTCATTTCGCATTTCATCTTAATAAAAATGATGAACGTCAGTTATTTCATTGCCACCCCTGTTTCCTCACAGAAAAAAAAAATCACTTTGAAACAAATAGCAATTTCTTATAACACCATTTCAAATGGAGCATCTAGATTCGATCCCAAGAAATATACACATACATTCCACCTACTGTATCTCTTGCTACTATATGCGCTTTACAAATTACATCCTTTTTTTTTTAACCTACATTTTACCAAGTACTATCAATCTGTATATCTCTCCATACACATTTATATCAACGTCGAACAAAATGAGCGTGAAAGCGATTCAGAATGTTAAAAATTCTGTCATAGAACGTACCACTTGTGTGCCATGAGCTCCATAAACAGCGACTCCTAAAAGGAATTTCAGAACTGGATGTTAGTCCATCAAGACTCAGTGCTGCCCTGTTCTGAACAAATCAACACACATACAGAGAGAAAGAGAGGGAGAGAGAGAGAGAGAGAGAGAGAGAGAGAGAGAGAAAATGTAGAGCCGAATATAAAAGATCCTCACATAAGGCTTCAATTATGAGACTCAGTAACATTCACTAAACCACTTATGCACTAGGCAGAAAGTGTGAAAGCCACAAAATGAAGGTTATGTGTAGACGATTGTAAGATTGTCCTTCTTTGATTTCTGGGATTTAGAAAAATAATGCCAGTGTTTTTGCAAATTCTCTATGCTCTCTAATTGTATCTACTGCTTAAAGGATTAGCGCTAATATGTTTACAGCCCTTCTTAAATGTATTAATAAAAATTTGGTGCAGAGGCTCAGCTTAAGAGTCATTAAGTAATATCGTAAATAGTTGTCCAAAACATATTAGCGTGACATATTGTGGTTATGTTTATCTGTAAATCAACTAACTAACTAAGGCATCCTTGTATTTTGAGGTCTGAATACAGATAAGCCCAATTTTAGTGTTAACTCCTAACTACAGGCACATTACTGGGCGGTTTTCCTGAAAAGAAGCGTGGCTTTATTTATCTTTATTAGTCAAAGTACATTAGTCAGACTATTTCCTTTCAATCTTATACAGGCTACACTAACTATTAGTCCTAAACAGAGTTAAACCATTCAGTGTTATACTTTTATTATACAGTATTTTGCTGATCTCCTGAAGCAGTATAGCCCATCCAATAGCGTTTAAAAAAACTTTGTTTGCTTAACGCAGGCAAAATTCACCTGAATAATTAAGCCAGAGACTCACCTCAGGTGCTTGAGAGAAGCTTTATTAAATGCAAACTGGAAAAAAAAACTGTTTGATTTGTTAATAGTGTTAAAAAACAAATTATTGGAAAACATTTGCATGCTAAATGAAACATTTTAAACATCTCTGCAATTAGACCTGTCGTGATTTAACATTTCTCTAGCCACTGTACTGTTTAGCAAATCGGACAAATGCAGGGTTAAGTGACACGACTGAAAGGAGGAAAGTTCTCATTCTCTCTTTAACACAAATAAACACAACCTCAAAGAGAGCCCTAGCTAAACATGACAGCATGAGGACTAATAACTTCGGACACACTATTCATGAAGACCTCATGACGGAGAAGTAGACGGAATATGCACGCATGCAACACCGGATTTGCCACAAGTTTACAGATATACCGAAACACTTCAGCTGGTGCGTTTTTAAAGGAGCCGTTTGTAATATTTTTTTTTGTTGTTGTTGTTGTTGTTGTTGTTGTTTTTACAGCCCTCCTGCTGGCAGCAAGATGAATTACATCTGCAATAAAAACACAGACAAGCAGAAATCTACTTCCCTAACTGACACATTTTTCTGGTTAAACTCCACATGTTCAAGTTGCCTTCGAGGGAAGAGTTGCAAAGCTATACGGATTAGCTAGCTCTGTGGGTGGAGCTTGTTTCCAGGCTGGGAAAAAATGTAAACACAAACCTGAAACAAAGACACTAGCCAGGTTCTTTACATAGCAATACTGCAAATCACAGTTTTTGTTGGTGTGTATAAAATTCTATGAAGTTAGCAGTTTTAGAAATGCGTTTAAATATTACAGGTGGCACCTTTAATTTGGAAGCCATTTGGAGGTTAGTGTGTGATGATTTAGACGTACAGTTTGCACATGTTGGTGCTTACGCATTCCCCTTAATGGTGTTAAAATCCGTTACAACCAAAACTGTGTACAGGTAGACGAGACACTGCTATGAAATTTTATACATTATGACGTTAAACAAAAAAGAGAGTGATCTGGTACTTTTTACAGTGTCATAAACCAGCCAGGGTCCAGGATTTCTCCAGTGGAGGTGACAATAATGCTGTGCCATTTTTGGCCATATTATACAGATGCAGAAATTCCACATGTGCAAGGGTATGTCTACAGTCAAGCAGCACAGTGCAAGTAGTAGTGCAGGTACAGGTCCACTGTAGACATCATGGAAGCTCAGCATATTAGCATCACAGTAACAGCAGAGTCAGACCAAAAGCTTTAAAACGATCACAGGACTATTATCTGTTGTCTTCTTGTTTTGTTTTCTGTCACACAGTGATGACGCCGGACAAGCACAGCAAGCGGCTCTTGTTAAAAATGTTTGCAATTTCTTCTAGCCCACATCCCTATCCTTTTCTGACCATGTCTCATCGTCTTGATCATTGATATAAAGGGCACAGCATAGCATATACATGTTTGCTCATCCTTGCTAAATTGCTAATATGACACAGACCTGCAAACACCAAAAAAAACAAAAAAACATCTGAATGCATTTTTGTTCTGTAAGTCTGCAGAAATTTCCTATGCACAAATATATAAAGTTGAATTCAAGCGGACAAGTGTACCTTTACGCATACAGGGGCAATTTTGCTAGTGCATGTGGAAATAAATAAACAGAACAGAGTTCTGAAAGTTTGCTTTCCATTTCCTACACCAATTAAAGGGAGTCCACTTATTTTCATAAGGAAAATACTGTAAAATAAACGTCAGGAACGTATACTGTTACTGTGTGACTCATAATTTCATCACTCTCATTCAAAAATAAAGGTTCTTCCCTCCAACACACTTTATAGAGTTCAGATCTCTTAATTATTCTTCGTTGTCACTGGACTCCAAATCTCAATTTCAACAGAATTGAATCCGTATTCTCATAACTCTCAAACATCTGGAGATGAATTGCATCGCCAACAGAGCTTAAAGAGCATCAATCCTCAAGCGCTCATTGGCCCCAGCTCTCCCTATCATCGCTCTCGTCCGTATTGGACTCATATCCGGATGCGATACCCGATTCCCTGAACCCAGGGAGCTCCAAAGTGCAGAAGAAACGAGCCTCGGTAGGAGAACTCTCACTTTGCTCTTCGTCTGGACCCTGGCCAGAATCCCGGTCAAAATGCTCTGGCTTCTTCTCGCTGTCCGATGTCTCTGGAAAGAAGCTGAACGGATCCAGGCGCACCACGTTAGGCTTCTTCAAGGGTGAGAAACGAGGGACGTTGTCTCTCAGAGCGATCTCCAACAGGCTGTCCTGAGACCCCACTGCAGGATGCAGAAAATTACATTCAATAAAGTCGAAAAGATCAGAACTTGCTACTAATAGCTAGCAATACGAGCGGTGAAAACTCACTGATGGAGGAGGACGAGTGAGTGCGGAGCTCCAGCTCCTGGATGTGTTTGATAAGCATGGAGAGATGCTGTAGGAGCTCGCCATTCTGCTGCAAAAGCTGTTGAGCTCGAACCTGAGCCTCTGTCCTTGCCCGAGCCTCCAAACACAGCTGCTGCTGGAGCAGGGCAGCCTGACAATGAAAAAACAGCAAAAAACTACAACGATCAACCATAAACATGCAGGCATCGTACCCCAGTTAAATGTATAACCTTCATTTCTATGTCCTTTTGTTCTGGACCATTAGGGTCTTTTCCAACAACTAGTTGGGAGAGAAGGTTTGCAAGCTTTAACAGACAATATTGGCAGCATTCATAGAGGAAATACTGTAGTCCAAATACTATACTTTATTGATTTTGAGAACTATGTTAGGAAGCATAACAAATCTGAGGCTTTTTGCAAAAAAACTGCACGGTGAGAACACCTACAATCAATGGTTCTACTTGTATGGACTTTCAATGTCGGAGCCTCCACATGTAAGATCAGGAAATGCGGACATCGGTCAGATCCATGGATGCAAACCTATCAGGTTCGTAGTTACATTATATCTGGTATGCAAAGCAGTTTAGGTGCCACAGTTGCCAAATTTGGTTGTGCCGTCTAGGTGGGAGGGATGGGGTACTCTTTCTCCCTTGTCAATCACAGAGACACTAGACAGTCGTGTGCATCTCTGGAAGCATGTGAGTTGAAGAGGACAGTGAGCACTGTTTTCCAAGCATGTTACACAGTCCTGTGATGCAGCAGTTTGAAAATATGCAATTCACCCTCCCACCTTTGGTAGCTTGGGTATGACATGAAACCTGGCTATTGGGTGGGGAGAAAATGGAAATTAAATGTGAAACTCTAAACAATAACAGCGTGCTCATTAGCCATTACCTAGTTATCAAGCTTTATCAAATGGAAGGGGGAGAACCACCCCACTGCCAGCTTCCTGATCCCAGAACTGCCCCTGCGATACCTTGGTAGTTTGAGTAAATTTTTGGAAAACTCTAACTTTTCTTTAAAAACCCAGAGATCGCCTTGTTGTTACTGAAGGTAACCTTGTGGTTAGGTGTCAGTGTTGCCATAGCATTAATTGCTACAGTAATAATAATGTCAGTTGAAGGTCCGCAGTGTGTATTTGTTTGCCTGTGCTGAGGCAGCCTGGCTCTTCTGTTCCTGCTGTTTGAGTTGTTTTTTCAGGAGCTGGACCCGGTGGCTCAGTGACAGGCGCTCTGGGACCGGTGACAGCACTCCTGATGGCTCTATTTCCACCACAACATCTTCAGAGACCTGGGGACAAGGAAAAGTTTAATTAATTTATTAGTCACAGAAAATGGACTGATGCCAAGACTTGTTTCCAATGTTCTGGGAACACAGGAAGCTATGTAGTTAAAAGTTTTGAACACATTTTTTTCTTAGGATATACACTGTATTGCCAAAAGTGTTGGGACATCTGCCTTTACATTTACATTACTTTCCAGCTATTCTTCTGGGAAGGCTTTCCACAAGGTTTAAAGGTGTGTTTATGGGAATGTTTGACCATTCTTCTATTTGTGAGGTCAGGCACTAATTTTGGACGAGAAGGTCCATGTGTCCTTTTGGGTTGAGGGCATTACTCAAATTCCTCTACACCAAACTCGCTCATCCATGTGTTTATGGCCCTTGCTTTGTGCACTGGTGTGCAGTCATGTTGGAACAGGAAGGAGACATTCCCAAACTGTTCCCACAAAGCATGAAATTGTCCAAAATGTCTTGGTATGCTGATACATTAAGAGTTCCTCATAAATAAGGGGCCAATTTTTACCCCAGTCCCTTACTTTATTTCTTTAACAATTCCTAATTTTATGCACCAGTCAGCTTGTAAGAATTCTTGGAAAATTGCAAGTCAGAGTATGCTGTGTCAGAAATATGCAATAATTCATGCTGCTAAACATTACAAATTTATATATATATATATATATAAAATAAAAAAAAAGCTTCATCATGAAGTCTCTTTTATACAGCTTGATAACGTGAAAGCTCAGATACATGAGCACTGATGATAAACAGTCTGTGTATATTTTATTCATTATAGACTTGATAGAAATGCTAAAACAACATGCAACATTTATGCTGTAGATTGCATTATTCATTACAGAACAGAAGAAAATATCTAAACCTCACATGAATGCTGGGGGTGTTTTCATGTTTTTCAAGAGGTTTTATTTGATGCTGTTTATAAACTGGGAGCCAATCATGTGTCAGTGGTGCAATGCATAAAATCATGCAGACGCATTCTGATATAATTACATTTTACAAACATTGTGAGCAGAAAAGCTTCACAGAATGCACACATGAGACAGATGGACTACAACTGCAGAACACTACAACTATCAACTGTCCAGTCTGTATTTTTGGAAAATTCTGAAGTTATTTTTGCAATTCTTTATGCAGTGAATGTTATTTCATTATCCTCAGCAGGCTGAAGCTTCACATCTTAAAAAGTAAATAGATCTATTTACAGCATTTGACAGACACCCTGATCCAGAGCAACTTACATTTTATACAACTGAGTAATTGACGGTTAAGGGCTTGCTCAGGGGCCCAGCAGTGGTGAACTTTCTGATCAGTAGTCAACCATCTTAACCACTGAGCTACCACGTCCCTAAGATAGCGTATACCAAGTTGTTTCAAGGCTGTACCTTTACATCTGTCTTTTGCGCCATCTCCTCTGGGTTGGTATCAGCATCTGGAGTGTCCTCCTCCTCTCCTCTCTCCTCCTCGCACTTCACTAACCATTCTACCAACATAAATTGGCAAAATTGTGTCAGAAATAGTCCACTTGACAAGTACAGTTAAACGGTTTTGGCTTCAAAAATAAGAACTTGCTCTTCTACACCTCTTAATCTAATCAGGAGAGCCCTCCATGAGCATTACTCAGGTAAAAAACAAGCATTCTTTGACAACTTGACAACTTGCCTGCCCAGTGGTATCCACCAGAGCGTCCAGACACCATGACAGGCACTGACAGCCCTCTGGCCACAACTCCTTTAAGCTGTCTTTCTGATGGAGAGCCTAAAATTGGTCTATTCAGAAGAATCTCCTGGGTTTACCTGGTAAACCACCATGTAATAAATGTTGCCACCTTACCACCAAGTGGTGTTCACTTGACAGCTCTGCCCCTCTCTTTAGCTGACTGGGCAATAAAATATGATAAGACAATGATACAAAATCACTTGCCCCATTGTCTCTGGTACCCTTATGAGCAACCTTGTGTTTCATGACCTTGACACCTGACTCATTTCTCTGTCACTCTCAATATGAGCAATGGAGTCCCTCAGTGGAACTATAGAGTCAATAGGTCAGGGCTGTCCAATTGTAGCGGCGAAGGGCTATAGTGGTTGCAGGTTTTCAAGCAGAAGCCACACCTGATTCTGAGGCCTGACCACTCTCAACTGCCATTTTATACACGCAAGTCTTGACACCTAGTAAAGGTATCCCTCTTGTCCACCAGGAAAACTCCAGGAAAAGGCCCACGTGAGGTACGTCTCCTCTGGGAACCAGGAGAAATCATGATTGATAAGTTTGATGTCATGGGTAAATTTCCATCTTGCAAACTGTTTCAGACTCTAAAGTGTTTTTGCCAAAGCCAGATTAAACAAGACTAGTCTAAGGACTAGTCCATAAAATCCAATTCCAAAACTGATTGTTAAACCAATTAGCTGGTCAGAGGATACGTTTAATCAAAGGTACTTTAGGGTGAAAAATCAAATCAAATTTCCTTTAGGGAAGAGAAAATGATTTTGAGTAACATCAATCACAAGACATTAAATCTTTTTTTGTATGATTAGCTCCACAGCAATTATTGTGAGAAGTAAATTCTTTGCTGAATCACATAAAAGGGAACTGAAATATTAAGACTTACCATCCACAGTATCCAGACTCTGTTTATGGCAAACCTCAAACGCCTGGCCGACTGTCTGCACAATTCTCATAGCCTGACTCTAACAGCAGAACAATGGAATAGAAAGGGAAAGGTAAACAATTAACAGTGTACAGTTGCATCCATTTTTGATACACATTTTGGACCATACTAAAGAAAATATAAACATGGGTGCTTTTCTCGCAGTCACTTAAAAGGAGATTCAAGAATCCTAATCATGCAAGTTTTAACCCTGTTCCATATCCATACCAAATCAATTAATTTGCTCGGTAGAAAGTGTAAAAATAATAATTTAAAATCTACCGGTCTCTCTATACGATGCTGATTACCCGACTGACCTTTCGCTTGGATTTGAATACGTTGCAGCGGAACACGTTGCTCTTCTTGTCTTTTGCTATATAACTGAAGATTTTAAGGTCTTGAGAGTCATGGGACACATAGAATATTCTGGAAATGAACAAAAATAAATTGATAGAATAAAATGAACCAATGCGAGTTAACATTTTAAGGACAGCCGAATATATTCAAATGAGAGAGAAGAGAAATAATTTAGGATTTGTGTTGAGTTAAAAATAGAACTTGAACATAGCACCATGTTAGCATTAGCTGTTATTTCTGGTATGAGTTACCCAGTTACTTGCAGATAGCATATCATTAGATGTTGCGCAAGCAGGTCTTTAGAGGAAATACCTTCCCTTTTATACACATTTAAGAAGTGTCTCCACGTGTTTGGCGGCCAAACCGTATTGGTCTATTCAGCATTTATGATTAAATAAAAATACTATCGAAAGCGCTACCTATAGAATGTATGCACCTCATGCAGGTGGTGTCTCTAATACAGTGTAATACCTACAGTATTTGTGATTACCGCAATTGTAAGATTATGCAAGCTTATAGTGTTGTACTGATTGGTGTCAAATAAATAAGTTCAAGACCTCAGCTTTGTGCATTTACTATCTTGCACTTCGTTTCTTGCAGAATGCCTTCGGAACTGTGGCTGGATTGCGCAAATCTATTCATCACGCAGGTTGTGCTTGAAGTTTTGCCCTTCTTATGACTTTGCTGACATACCAACACTCATGTGGCAAAGAAAAATGTGTTTTGGATGCCGGGTGTCATCATACAGGAAAGCTGCAGAGCAAAGTTAAGCTTCTATGCAGGAAGACGTGAACCTCACAAAGAGCGTGAACGACGGATTCCAGTCACACGAATTTCTCTCTCATATGTCAATAATCATCAAGGCAAAGGAATTAAAGCGACAAAAGGAACCAATCATCATTACTCCTACTACTTTGATCATCAAAAGTATCCCAGATAGAGAAATAATTCAAATCTTTCCATAAATAAATGTTCTTTAGAAATGATTAAGCCAGTACATTTCTTACCTGTATATGGGATCCTGTGCCAATGTTACATGACTTTCATCCCAGCTGTATGCGTTTTTCTGGAAGAAATATGTTGCATTAAAAAAAATTCCGTCACTATGAGATCTGATATCGGTCATTTAAAAAGATCGGACAATGACCTTTTTTTTCTTGTGCAACACCACTTTGACACCATCCACTGCCACGACAAGGCTGACTTTCATCTTCTTGATGTTCTTCACTTTAAACTCATACTGAAAAAAAACAAAGACAAACTTCTTCTGTCCTGAAGACAACAGCTTTTACATCTGAATGAAAAGTACCACGAGAGGAATTTTTGTTTTTGTTTTTTTCCTTGAAAATCAGCATGAGCTCATCAATTATTTATTTCCAGCTCCCTACACAGAGTGTCATCCTTTTCAAACAGATACTCAGCACTAAACCTGGGCTGTCTATTACAAAAAAAAAAAAAAATGGAGAAAGATTTTCGCTCTCAGAGAAAACTGGTGCAATGCTGCTGCCATAAATCTATAAGCCGGCACTGGAGCAAGTCCAAAATAAAAATTTATGCCCTTGGCTACAAGTGCTACTAAAAGAAGATATTCTTGTTCTCTGAATGTTTTTCATTCAATCACAAACACAGTCCCAAGAATGGCTTCATTTTCTGTTTTTTGTTGTTGTTTTTTTTTTTGGGAGTGAAGGAGAGATATTATTTAAACACATGATAATATGAGGACTCCAGGAATATTTACAGTGTGTTAGGGTATAAAAATATTATATTTAAAACAGATTCACATTGTAAAATTTAATAGTTAGCCATCTTTTAAATAAATAAATAAATAAATAAATAAAAAAGACAGTAAAATCCATCTGCAATACACAAAATTTGCAAATGCATTTTTGTTTAAAATTAAAGACCAATATATCATCAGTGGATATATGAATAGATAATTATTAAATGATAGATCTAAATAATAATTTTCATAAAAAAAAATACCTTTGTTATTGTCATACAATTGATGTTGTTAATAAAATATAACATAGCAATAACAAAAGCAACGTGACAATGTTTAGACATAAAGAAAGCTTTAGGTTTAATATGGAGAATATTATTAAAGTATAATTTTGCACTGTTTTTTTTTTTTTTTACTATATTACTTAAATTAATATTAAAAAAGAAAAGTTAGAGTGAAAAATTTAAATGAATCGAAAACTGAAATAACGAAACAGAAGGAATGCATTTACTAGGGTTTTTTTTTTGAATATAGAATAAATGAATAAATATTGTAAATGAAATGGGAAAATATTTTGGGAAGTATATTAAAAGCAATTTTACAGAAAATGTTGTAAAAATCGAATGTCAATTCATGTTCGATTGACAGTTGAAATGGTTTCCATTAAAATAAAATAATTAAAAAATAAATAATTCATTTAAAATAAATAGATTAAATGGATTCATAAAATTAATTTTATAATAAAAAAAAATAGAAGTAATTAAAATAATATTTATTGGAAAGACCAAAAAAAAACACTCACCCGGACCCTTCTCATGGCTGCCAGGATGTCCAGCCTGCTTTGGGGACGCACAATGTCCAAAGTGCCAATAAACTAGAGAGAGGACGGAATGGAGGGGAAGGTAGACGTGGGTTCATAATTTAAAGTCACATCTAATATATGACCTGCTGATACACACACACACACACACACACACTCAGCACATCACACATCAGCCTCATCAGTGACACTAGTCACACGCACCTTCACCTGGAAGGCGATGCCGCACTGGAAGCTGTCATCACTGTCGTCCACCAGGTTATATTTCGTCTTCTCTGGCATCTTGCTAGTGTTTGTAGGTGATATGGAGTCGAATACGAGGCTTCACAGCAAGCCTCCAGAGGCTGACGAGTGGATTATATCAGTCAAAAATATCCCTGGTCATCATTCCATTCCTGCAGATCTGCTATTTCTTTCTTAAATAACAACACAGATGAGAATAAAATCAACAACAACACACCTGATGAACAGAAGAGAGAAATCCTCTGATGCTGATGGGTGGACAGATGTCGTGCATCCGTTCACTGCGTCCCGTCCAGCTGTTTTATGATTGCAGCCTCTTCTCCTCCTCCTCCTCTGAGCCTCGTGATGTTTAGGAAGCCTTGGAGGGCGAAGGGGGTGGGGATGAGGGGTGGGGTGGGAGGATGGATGGATGGGATTAGTTAGGAAAAGCTGACATCTAGTGGTGGATCTAGTGCGGTGTGGTTTATGATTTGGAGTCGAGAGCAGGCCTGTGCTGCTGTCATTTTAGGGTTTATTCCCACAGCTTGAAAAAGTGACGTCATCTGGCAACACACTTACTTCGCTCTGTAAGGCAAGTAAATCCTATTTCAGGAAAAATAAATAACCGGACCAGTGTATAGACTCTATATAGATGTCTTATATATCCATATTGAGCTTTGTTTGGAGGATTTCAGGAAAGGTGATATTTTCCACACAAATGTCTCTAGAGTTTACCCCAAAAATGGTGCCAATTGTGACAAAAACAAACAAACAAAAATCATCCAGTTCTGGGTCAAGCTGATGAGAATGCCAACATATCCCAACCAACCGCTTTTTCCAACTGTTCTAATCAGAAAAGCATCTCAAAACATGGAACATGCAACAACTGCAGAGGATCTTTTATTTGTAGTTTAAAAATAAATAAATAAATAAATAAATAAATAAAAAATCCAAACAACAACAACAACAAAAATCATCATTTCAAATTTGCCAATTTTACTGCAGAGCTTAAATTCAATTTTTTCTATTTTTCCCCTTCCAAAAGGCTATAAGATATCTATTCTACACAGTCAAACCAAACATTTGTGTACCCCTGACCGTCACACCCATATGGACTTTCAGACAAATCCCATTTCAGATTATAGTAAGCTCTTCTCTTCTGTGAAGGCTTTCCGCGAGATGTTGGAGCGGATAACTATGGGGATTTGTGTTCGTTGCGCTGCAGTGGTCGCTTAAGTGGTTAAGACTCTGGGTTGTTGATCAGGGTTCAAGCCCCAGCACCATCAAGCTCCACTGTTGGGCAATCAATCAATCCCTGCTCCAGGCGTGCTGCATCATAACTGCCCCTGTGCTCTGACTGCAACTTCCTCAGCCGGGATACATGAAGAAAAGACTTCCACTGTGCTGTAATGTATGTGTGGCGATAAAAAAGGCTTTATTAATGAGACCAGACACTGACCTATGAGATGCAGTCGGTGTTCCAGTTCATCCCAAAGATGTTCAGTGGGGATGAGTCAGGTCTCAGTGCAGGACACTCGGGTTCTTCCACTGCAACCTTAACCTCAGGAGTTTGTTTCTCTTAAATCCACTGAAGGGATAGTTGTGTGCTTCCAAAAGTTTAGTAAAGAACCACATAGGAATGCGACGGTCAGGGGTGCACAAACTTTTGAGCACGTTTTTTTTGCATTCTTTGCGAAAGGATCAAAGATGCTCCTTTGGGATTTTCTGTTATAACAAACACCTGAAATGTACTTTTACTATCTTGCCTAAGCTTTCTTCTGGCAATCATAGGACTAAGTAAGTTAAATGTGCTTAAAATTTAAAATTTCTTTGTTCATTTTGGCCGTCCGGATGAGAACCGTGTTTTTTATCCCCCCTGGTCACACCAAGCTGTCTTTGAAGAGTTCAACAAGCCAGACACTGTGCTATTTATGATTACAGCATTATCACTTTATCCATCAGCAGATCGATAGAGGCTGAAGTGAAGATCAATAACTCTATCAATTACAGTCACAGCTTAAAAACAAGATCAGGTCACGTCAGCTAATGTGGAATTAAACAAATTAATATTGTCACCATAAACTGGCAAACGTCCTGCCATTTTGTTCTGGATCCCCCGTGACCCTTCACATGCCTCGTGATACACTGTGGTCCAAATTTGCATCATCAGACCAGACTCGGTTATAAATACACACAAAAGCATGACTGATATGTTGCTCCTCGAGGAAGATGTTCATGTTTCGCAAGTCAGGAAGGCCACCTGAGAACATGCTGCACCTCCTCGTAGGGTCTTTATATGATAGTGTTGTTTAATAGAGAGAGAGAGAGAGAGAGAGAATGTGGGTGAGAGCCATAAATAATAAACAGCAAGAGAGATGGAAAGATAGATAGATAGATAGATAGAGAGAGAGAGAGAGAGAGAGAGAATGTGAAAGGCATGGAGAGAAAGGTATAATTATATGAATAATAAATACATTGAGATTGATAGAAAAATAGAGAAATAGATGGATAGAAAGAGAGATTGATGAATGAATGAATAAATTTGACCCTTGACCAGCAGAACAGGTAAAAGGAAAGCTATTGAAAAAGAGAAATAATGAGCGAGACACGCAGAGAAAATGGAGCCGGGTGCGAAACGGGAGAATAATAAGGAGAAGGAACATTGCAGGGTAATTGCAAGAGGACCGATTCCGAGCGAGAGAGCGAAAGAGAGGTGGAGAAATAAACACAGAGATCAAAATGAAAATAGAAGGCGAGAAAATAACCGAGGGAGAACATTTAGTACGGAGAGATGGAGGGAAACTCTGGGGAAAATATATACAGTCGTTCGAAATGAAAAACGAAGAGCAAAAAGCACCCCAAGCACCCAGGAATTCACCTTCTGTGTATTCCAAGACTATTCATCGTTCTAGTTTATTTTTATTTTCCCATCCTTCTGGCTTCTCGTTGTTTCTCTCATTCCTGATATTTCTGTTTGCCAATTAGTCTGAAGTTCATCTTGTGGACGTGCTCCAGTTCTGCTCTGTGGATTTTCCAGGAGGACTGACCGGATCTGGGAAGATGAGAACAGAACTGTCATGATGATTGATATCGTTATGAAATAAACATGAAGCTGCATGACCATCACAGATGGATTTATGAAGATAAACGGAGAAATAAAAAACATTTTGAGAAAACAAGGGGTGGAAAATATAGATAAAAAAAAAAAAAATTCCAAGGGGAATTTACTGTGATGTTTTTCTTTCTTTCTTTTGCCTCTCTAGATGCCCCTGGCTAAACTGATAAAGCGAGTTTTGCTAATATGCTATATTTAACTTACTACATTTTGCTAAGTCTATGGAGATTTTGTTTCAGAGAACAACTAGAATAAAATGGGGTGTGTTTTCTTTTGTCTCCCAAATTATAATATTCTAATATGTTTATTTAAGTTAGCTTGTTTGTTTCCTCTTTGCTAATGCTAGGTTAGATTAGCATACTAGCTAGGTGGCATTCTAATGTGAACTAATGTGAAGTTTTGGATATTTTCCTGACATTTTAGATAACTAGATAACTAACTAAGTAGTTAACTATGTAGCATTAGTCGTCAAACTAAATGACCTTCATTTATTCTAACAGTTTGATAGTTTTCACAAAAGTGTTTGACTTTTAATACTTGAGTACATTTTTCATTACTTTTACACCTAATAATGTAAGATTGTGGAGATACACTATATTGCCACCGTTTTGGGACACCAAATCTTTGAGTTCAGGTGGTGTTGTTCAGGGGTTGTTTTCAGGGGTTGGACTCGGCCCCTTAGTTCCTGTGAAAGGAACTCTTAATGCTTCAGCTTCGTACCAAGACATTTTGGACAATTTCATGCTTTGTGGGAACAGTTTGGGGATGACCCCTTCCTGTTCCAACATGACTGCACATCAGTGACCAAAGCAAGGTCCATAAAGACATGGATGAGTGAGTTTGGTGTGGAGGAACTTGACTGGCCTGCACAGAGACCTGACCTCAACCTGATAGAACACCTTGTTGGATGAATTAGGGCAGATTAGAATTAAAGTTCCCACAAAGCATGAAATTGTCCAAAATGTCTTGGTATACTGAAACATTAAGAGATCCTTTCACTGGAACTAAGGGGCCAAGTCCAACCCCTGAAAACAACACCTGAATTCAATGATTTGGAGGGGTGTCCCAAAACTTTTGGCAATATAGTGTACATAGAAAGAAAGTGATAATTTGGAGAAAGGAAATGAATAGGGAGTGGAAAAGAATGAGAGAAAGTGATATTTCTTATATTCTATAAGAAATCCAAAGAAGGAAAATAGAATGAAGCTTTTTCTCCTCTTTTCAAGTTCAAAAAGCAATAAAGTGGCTAAAACGACCGCCATTTCTGTATATTCTCTCTCTCTCTCTCTCTCTCTTGCTATCTATATATACATCTCCTGTATCTCAGAGCCAGCGTGATGTCAATCCGTTCTGGCAGAACAGCTCTAATTGTCCATTTGAGGCTCACCGTGTTACAGAACACCCAAAGTGTTGCTGAACACAAAGGACGGGACATTTCGTCTCATCCACCGAAACGCCGCAGGGATAATAAAGCACCAATTTCATATATATTTTTTTCTCTTCGTGATTTATAGACAGAACGATAATGGAGTGTCATCATATGCCACTTGAAACCAAGAGCACAAGCTCTGTGACAGCCTTGTAATTTAGGTACCAAAAAAAAGGAAAACAAAATGTAAAAAATATTATTTATTTATTTATTTATTTATTTATTTATTTATTTATTTATTTATTTTATTTATTTATTTATTTATTTATTTATTTTATTTCAATATAATTTATATATATCTCCACAGTCTTACTTTATTAAATGTGAAACTAACAGAAAGTAATCCTCAATTATTAAAAAGTCAAAGGCTCTCATGTGAATTTGAGCTTTTATCACAATGTAAAACTATTATAACAAAAAGTCATTTGGTCTGATGACTAATGCTATGTACTTAACTAATAATTAGTTAGTTAGTTAGTTAGTTAGTTAGTTAGTTAGTTAGTTAGTTAGTTAGTTAATCAGTGAGAAAATGTCAGGAAAATATCCAAAAGAAGTTCACATTAGAATGCCGCCTCGCTAGGTTACGCTACATCCTGGAATCGATGCTAGTCTAGCCTAGCATTAGCAAAGAACAAACAAGCTAACTTAGATGAACATTGAATATGAATATTAGCAAATTCGGGAGATCAAAGTAAAGATTTTATGCTAATAAATAAATTGCCTTTATTTTTCAGACATACTTTATAGCACAGTGAAATTCTTTCTTCACATAGCCAATCCTTGGAGGTTGGGGTCAGAGCACAGGGTCAGCCATGATACAGTGCCCCTGGAGCAGAGACGGTTAAGGGCCTTGCTCAAGGGCCCAAGAGTGGCAACTTGGCGGTGCTGGGGCTTGAATCCCTGATCTTTGGGTCACCTTCGGGTTAACTGCTTGAGCTACCACCGACCCAAATGCTAGTTGTCATTCTGGATCATTCTATTATTATTCTTCATTTTTAAGAACTCCATAAATTGGCTAATTTACAGGTAACACAAAGCTTTGAAAGTTTCAATCTCACAAAATCTAAACGCTTACTAGTGAAAGTGTGACATCATGCTTCTCGATGTGTGACGTTGAAGTAAACGAGTGAGGAAATCACCCTGACTTAAAAAATACACAAGGAACTTTTTTTTTTTTAATACTTTCAGAAACCAACCAGAAAAAAACAGCTTTAGCATTTGCTTACTTAGCAAGTATACAGTAGCTTTAATGTAATCAGCCATTTTATTTGATTTTTGTCAGCCATTTTGTATTATTCAGTCATATTAAAAACATGAGCAAAGTCTCAAACATGCAAATTTTGCAAATTAGCGTGGCTAAGTTGAGAAGAATTGTTACAAATGTTAAGTTAAGGGTTTGAGGCTGCATTAGGGTTCTGAATTGGTTTGTCTGAAATCAGACACGTTCAATAAAATGCATAATAATAATAATAATAATAATAATAATAATATAATTCATTTATTTACTAGCAGAGAAATCAGCTAATCTTCCCATCAGATTTACAGCCATTTAGAATGTAGCTAGTCTAGTGTTAATCACTGTGCCAAATAACAAACACTTATGCTAGCTGGTTAAATGGCTCACTGTTAGCCAAAAATTTGCATTCTTTCTTTCATAAATTAGCATCAATTTCCTTAAAAAAAATGGATATCATTTCTGATGTATGCTTCTCCGCTTTAGCTAACTCACTGAATGTTTTTCTTCCCCTTTAAAGAACCCACTTAAGTACACAGATTTTTGTCTCTTCTTGATTTTATTTCATGCTCTACCCTGTACCATTTTTCCAGACGGTTGACGAGCTAAGAAAAGAAGAAAGGTAGGTTAGATGGTCAGCTAGATATAAATATAACAGACACTGTAGCATTGTTAGGTGGTTCCAGGGCCACCAGGGGGTGCTGTGAGGTCCGCCAATTGGCTCTGTTGCTAGAAATATTGTTTAAGTGCTGGAATGGTTTCCCAGTATGGAACATCATCACATTTCAAACAGCGAACTGCATAAACGTTTCATAGAATTCATCTCCATAGACACGCTGTAAGAACCGCGGCCTCCAGACTGACCCCTGATCAGCGCACGGAGGTGATAGAGCCACCTGTGACTCACTCGAGAACTGAAGCTCTGTCTGAGCTTCGGGAAGAACAAAAGCCGTGCCGAGCGTGGTCGGCTGTCGTCATGGTGATCTACGTGCTGGCGAAAACAAAATCACACACACACACACACACACAGAGGGTGTTTTACAAATGACTCTTTCTCTCGCAGGTGGTTGCAGTTTCCTCGTGGCTTCCAAATGACGCACATGACGAGGTTTTTAACAATAAAAGGTGAGTGGGATGATGGGAATGAGGCAAAGGAATGGCCTTCAGGCACCTTATGAGGGTCAGCTGCCTCCGTTAGATACACAAGTTTCCGGAAGTATCAGGAATCGAGAGAAATGAGTGAAGTCCAGGGGAATCGTGTAAATATGAGGGATCATGTAAATATAGTTTTGTGAAATGTGATTGCAGAAATATTACGGTTCTGTGGCTTAATGGCACTAAAATTTGACCATTTTTTTAGCAGTAAATTTTACAGCAAACCCAATACTGGTCTTCAGACTGCTGTTTTCACCCACAGTGAAGCACCATAGCGTATTGTGTAATTGTACCTTTTATATACAAAAGAACAACTGATAGCTTTGAACAAAAGACCATGAGGTCTGGAGTAAGTTGTAAGTTTTAGGTAAACGAACTTCAGGTAAAAAAAAAAAAGTAGTAACTAGCAGTGTTGGGGTATCGCATTAGAAGTAATGTGCGTTACGTAATCAAATTACTTTTATGAAGTAACGAGTAAAGAAACGCATTACTTTCTGAATTTACACATTAATATTTGCGTTACTTTTTTTTGTAAGCTAACGCGAGTTACTTTTCAGTTAAATGAATCTTTTTTAACCGTTATGTCTTTACTGAATAAAATTCAGAAAGAGACATGTAAAATTCAGAAAGAGACATGGCAGGTCAGAGCTTTACGTTTCCGCGATGGAAATACTCTTATTATTTTAAAGTTGTCGAAGAAAGGGAGAAGGCAATAGTCGTCAAATGTAGATTGTGTGCAGGTGAAAAACACTTGTCAACTGCGAAAAGCACAAACTCAAATTTCAAAAAGCATCTTCATGCAAAGCACAGCTCTGTAGAGTTGGAAGCGAGAGAGCCGAATGGTGACGCCTGCACCCCGCCTTCAGTTTCAGTTCACCACCAGGTAAAACATTTAGTTCGACTGAACTCAACAAATTGGTTTTAATTTAAGAAAAAGTAACGCAAAAGTAACGTAACGCATTACTTCTTATAAAAAATAACTAAGTAATGCAATTAGTTACTTTTTCAGGGAGTAACGCAATATTGTAACGCATTACTTTTAAGAGTAACTTTCCCCAACACTGGTAACTAGTAACTTTTCAAAACTTTTTTCAGCACTGGATTGCGATTCGACTTTGGGATTTTATACAACATACGATAATGAAAATACTGTAAAATAACATAACTATAGTTTGCAAAATTATATACACGTTTAAAACAATTGCTAACATCATTAGCACATTGAAGCATGGTGGTGGTAGCACCATATAGGGTGGGGAAGGGGTCATCTTCATCAGCAACTAGGTGTTCTGACAGCTTTTTAAAAAATAAGTAAATAAATGACATCTGTATAATAATATAAGGAACTGTTCTCTACCTCTTTGAGGTAATATCTAAATAATAATAATATAACACCTCTTTTCCACATAGTTCAGGGATCTGCCTCCAATTTACATATTCAAAGTCATAATTCCGAAAGATTCTATACAATTAAAGGGTTTTGACGTCATTGTCGCTGTATTTAAGAGGGCTAGTCACTGCGTTAGTGCTCAGATGGTTAGATACACACGAGATACAAGATATTAGACTTCATAATTTATTCCAAGAAAATTCCACACATACATCGTCATACACTTTAATAAATAGAAGCAATATATTATATTTATACAAAAATCTTTCAATAAATATGTGAAAAAAATTGCGCTTTGTGCAAATGTGTGCTCAGAGTATAATCCCAGTGCGTCCTCTTAATCCCAAACTTCAGCATCATGATTGTTGACCTGCTTTGTTTTCCTTTGATATCCTTCACCACCTAGTTCCTCCACAGGTTCCAGGCTGATATCTTGGCAGTTATTGACCGATAACTTCAAGACCACCTCAGCCGTGAGCTTGAGGCGGCATTCGGGTCAATCGTTTGTATTTGAAGTCCTGCTTCAAGCGTGTCCAGATATTGGAGACAAGTTTAAGGCTTTGCTTGTCTGCTGAGCTCCATGTACAGTGTGGATTTGAGAAAGCGAGGGTAGCTGTCTTTCTCCATAAGAGAGAAGATCTTGCTCTGGGCCAGATCGAAGCACGAGACTGTGGGCTGCTCCATGTTCTCCTTGGTGATGCTTTTCGTCTCGTGATCGAGATTCACCTGAGGTACAAGTGATGGAGAAGGAATTAGTGAAGAATTCTTTTGTTAAAGAAACAACACTACATAATCTTTACATTATATTGGTCTTCGGATAAATACCTCTCTCGGTGCGTCAGAATCGATGAACTCCTCGTAGATTTTCTTGGCTTTGGAGCACAGCTTGGAGGACGTCTTGGTGTTCTTGTAGTCCTCACATGCGAGGTAGAACGCGATGTTTTCCTCACTGTGCTCGGATAACAGGAAGGCCCGGAAGGCGCACAACCCGTCTGTAACATTTAAGAAGAAGATTTTATTAAAACCCAGAAACGATACGATGACGATTACGCTGTGGACGGTCCATCCAACATTTGCCGAGTACTGACCTTTGTGAGCGAGCAGATTCTGAAAGGATGCTCTCCAGTTGAGCGCCTCCTCCGTCCTCAGCTTGTCGCTTTTGTTGGACAGGCCCATGAGATTGAGCTCCTGCTTCAGGAGGAAACTTCCCAAGCGTGCCTTCAGCTCTTTGACTCTGAGAAAAGACAATACTTACATTTAAGACAACTTTTTAAAAAAAAAACTAGCAACGATCTTTTAAATGTCTGTTCAGTCAAAAAAATAAAAAGCATAAATAAATGCCCCCTACCTCTCCAGACAGCTAACTGGCAGTGATTCCAATCCTTGGCACATTTTTATTTTTTCGTTTTCTCCGAATGGATTTGTAAGATTCCAAGGTTTGCTCTACGCTTCTCAAACGTGTGTTTGGATTCTGACAGAAACACTGCAGCGCTGTTCTATTTATACAGAAGCACTCTGAGGCGTCCTCGGCCTCAGCCAGTACGGATGAAGCGGGAGGAGCTTCGTTCTCCAGAGCTCGGCTGTGATTCATTTCCAGTAGACGGCACTGGCTCCGAGGTTCAAGGGAAGAAAAAAAGTGGGGGGAGGAGGAGGGTAAATAGATAAATAAAAAATAAGTGATTAGACTCAGCACTGACTGTACTGACGCAGGACAATTGGCTGAAAGGCGGATGCAGCGGGATTCGAAGGAAAACCGATTAATGTGGTTTTGCTTAATTTTGCGGAAAAAAGGAAATTGTAGTGCAATTACTGAAAACTGATTTATTTAATTTTTTTTTATTATTCCTCTTTGTATTAGATTAACAGAATGAGATAAGACGAAATATTTGCATGAACACTGTTCATAATGCTTTGCAGGAGGATCCTGATTCTGTGGGAATTTTCACAGAAACATCATTAATAAAATGAAAAATCAGTGGCATGTTGGTTAAATACGCAGGGTGTTCTGTCCCAGAGGTTAGGGTTTTAAGAAGCTGCATTGTTCGCTCTTCAGACCTGTAATTAGATTTGACACATATTCAGGGGGGAAAAAGTGCACAAGCTGTTTGTTTTAATTGCATTGAATGCCTTTTTCCCCCCGCTGCTTTATGATGTTTAGTCTAGATCTTTCGCATCACACCCTAGTCACCATTCTGCAGAATCACAAGCTACTGTTACGGACAGGAATCCAGCACTTCAGAAATGTTACAGTGCAATAGATGACGAGTTCACTTCATATGATTTCTACACGCAGCATTCATTTTACCAGCCTCTTCATTTTGAAACGATGGTGGAATCCTGAAAGTGATTACGAAGTAATGAAATTATTATTAATTATACTGTAATCAGTTTATCTTCTTAAAAAGAAATTGCACAAAAAATAATCCCCTGTGACCGTAAAAGGATAAAAAAAAAACACATATAAGGCATATAAAGTATTCGCAGTGTGACTTGTGGACAATTTCTTTCTGTTTGTTTTCTATTTTATTTTATTTTATTTACTTACTTTTTTGCAGAATTGCTATTTGGATTCGGTGAAATTGCAAGCACAGGATTCTTATTTTAAACTCCTCCCAGTGAAAACATGTATCTAGATACTTTCTATGATAGCTGCACTCATCATTGTTCCACGATGTCTGAACTTGTGAAAAATCTGTGATCATTTTGGAAGACAAATATTTGCTTGATTTCTGCGACCTCACAAATTGGTGTATCAGCAGCAGTATGAAAGCCTCATTAGAGATGAATGTCTATCTTGAATTTATATACCTGTAGAGCTGTTTTGCGACAATGCCTATCGTTACACATGCTATGTAAATAAAATTGAATTGAACTGAAGTCTATAAGAGGAATGAAATGTTTTAGGGACCTGCTGTTATTGGAAAATAATCAAAGTTGCTTGTGGTCACAGTAGCGCTGATTGTTTTTCTGGATATGAAGCTAAAATATGTTAACTGTCTCATATTCTCCTTCTTCTAACATATTCGTAATAGTTAGTCATGGAAGAGGTCAGACTTTTAAAGGCTGAGCCTTTTTTTTTCTTGTATGAAAGCTTTTAATATTAACGCATTGACTCAGAGAAGGATTCTGAAAGAACAATGAATGATATAACAGGTCTATTTCTCGTAGGCTGCATTAAAGCTCCTTTATTTATGGATTCATGCTTCCTGTAAAGCGATACCTACAATGCAGCATGGCATCAGGAAGGCGAAGTCTCGACTAATAGACGAGGGAAAAAGGAAGGAAAAGGGATCAGGAAACGGCGGGAGACTCGGAGGGCTGACGGTTCTTTGGAATGGTGTTGAGGAAATCCTCCCACGCTACTGTTGGCGGTGTGTGTGTGTGTGTGTTTCAAGTTTCCAGTGAAAAGCGAAAAGCCGTTTGCAAAACCCTGAACTGAGTTCATGGTTTAATCTCTGATTCACTCTTCAAGCATTGAATACAGAAGTACATACAGTAACTGCATTAACAAGACGAGTGAAATCCTTTGCACATATAAGAAATTTATAAGAATATACATTTTCCTTAAATGAAATTTTTGTTTTGTCAACCAAAACAGATGAATTTCATCCCGACAATGCTTTTAATTTCTTTTCTAGTGAATACGTTCCCGTTTGTATAGTAATGATTCATTCACAAGGACGTTATGTTACGTTACGTTGCGTTACACTGCGTTACGAAAGAAAACAAAAAATGAAACAAAACAAAACGTATTTCTCTGAAGGATTTTCCAATGTCAGCATTTCCCAACCGGAAAAACTGATATGAGTTTTATTACTGAGATAAGAAAAGCTGACTTGTTTTCAAAGATGTTCAATATCATTAAATTTAGAGTAAGAAATAAAAAGTGCGTGGCATTATTTAACAAATTTAAAAAGAAAAAAATATATATTTTTTCCTATTAATGTACATGATAGTATGAAGGGTTTTACATTTGTTTCCATTTTCAATTTTCTGTTTTTGTTTTTTTTTGTTTATTAAACGAGTTGTTCATCACTATACACTGATCAGCGATAACATTGTGAGCACTGCCAGGTGAAGTCAATAAGACTGATGATCTCCTCATCATGGCACCTGTTAGTGGGTGGGATATATTAGGCAGCAAGTCAACATCTTGTCCTCAAAGTTGATGTTAGAAGCAGGAAAAATGGACAAGCGTAAGGATTTGAGCTTTGAATTTGACAAAGGGCCAAATTGTGATGGCTAGACCACTGGATCAGAGCATCTCCAAAACTGCAGCTCTTGTGGGGTGTTCCGTGGTCAGTATCTATCAAAAGTGGTCCAAGGAAGGAACAGTGGTGAACAGGGGTGGCCAAGGCTCATTGATGCATGTGGGGAGCGAAGGCTGGCCCGTGTGATCCGATCCAACAGACGAGCTACTGTTGCTCAGATTGCTGAAGACGTTAATGCTGGTTCTGATAGAAAGGGGTCAGAATACACAGTGCATCACAGTTTGTTATGTATGGGGCTGCATAGCTACAGATCCGTCGGGGTGCCCATGCTGACCCTGTGCACCTGAGCACCAACAATGGGCACGTGAGCATCAGAACTGGACCAAGGAACAATGGAAGAAGGTGGCCTGGTCTGATGAATCATGTTTTGCCTGTTTGACCTGGTGCATGTGGGATCGACAGGTCAGGACTTTGGCAGCAAAAGGAGGACCAACACAATATTAAGCAGGTGATCATAATGTTATGTCTGATTAGTGTAAATTACCACTGAAACATGGCATCTTTCCGTCTCAAAAATCCACAGAAGCTTCTTATGATAGTGGCCGTATTTATCATGATCATTACAGCAAGCAGTTTGATTAAATTACACCACCGTGTGCCCTGTTATCGGAAAGTACAGTACTGTCTGTGACGCAAATCCGATGTCCAAGCGGTTTATTTTCCAATAACAACATTTCCTGAAGTGTTTTATTTCTTTTATGCTGTAACTGAGCTGACTTCCAACAATCATGCCATTTTTTTTCAGATATATTTTAAAAAATATTTTTTCATTAATTTAATTATGTAATTTTTTTTATATTAATTAATTTTACTAACACATTCCTGTTATCACTTACATTTCAGCAGTCATTTTTCAAGCAATATTTTCTCTCTCTCTCTCTCTTTCTGTTTTGAAAACTATTTTAGAGTTAAATCTTTATATCTGACTTGAACAATACAAAGCGCTCACACTGGAGACTCCTTCAAAAAATGTTAAACATTCTCAAAGCTGATTTTTTATTATTTATTTATTTATTATTATTATTATTATTATTATTATTATTATTATTATTATTCATTCATTCATTCATTCATTCATTCATTCAGTCATTCATTCATTCATTCATTCATTCATTCATTCATTTATTTATTTATTTATTACAAAACAGCCTCTGACCAATCAGAATCCAGAATCCTTGGTCCAAATTTTTATAGCTAGCTAGCATTATGTTAGTGTAACAGGATACTAAATAAACACTACAGTTCAGTAGATCAAGAAAGAAACATTGTTGAAGAGTGTAAAAGCAGGGGGAAATTTTCCGAACAAAAATTTCCTGTCGTTTTTATTCATTACGGAACGTTTTATTGGTCATTTTATTAAATATCATTGCTCATTTTGAGTATTTCTACAGTGAAATAAATTCTACATTGGATAAATTCTACAGTGGAACGATCTTGTTGCTGTAAAAAATTTGATTCCTAAACCAAAAATCTTGGAATCTTGAAATAATTAATAATTTGAAACTTCAGCTATATAGAATTCTTTAAATGTTGAAACACACAGACTGCAGGTGAAATAAATAAATAAAATAAAAAAATAATAAAAAAAATAATAAATAAATAAATAAATAAATAAAAAACCCAACAACGACAGCACAATTTGAATTGCCTCGGACTCTTTTTTCATGAGCGTCCATCAAATTAGCATTTAATGTGTTCTGATGATGTTCCAGTTCCCTCAGCTCAGCAGGCAAGGTATTTAATAGACTGAAATGTCTTCAGATGCTTTATTGGGTGAGTGCGAATGTTGGACGCAGTGACCTTGAAAGCCAAACACCGGTTTAGTGTTTTCACTTATTTATTTATTTATTTAACTGCCGGATGTGTGGGGTTGTGTGCAGCCTTGATCAAATCCATTAGCAAAAATAAATAAATAAACAAACAAACAAATAAATAAATAAATAAAAAGAGGAAAACTGAGGCACAATGTACTGTTTCTTATAAAGGTCATTATTAAGGTTTTATTATTAAGGGATGTGGAAATCGTAGCTCACATAAAAATCTATCATGAAACCTGACAACATTTTGTGGAAAAGAAAGAACATAAAGCTGTGACTGTACAATGTTTTGATAAATAATTTAGGCAGTTGTTGTTGTGCTTTCGGCTGCTCCCTGTTCGGGGTCACCACAGTAGATCATTTGGTTCGCAGCTTTCAATTTGGCACAGGATTTACGCCGGATGCCCTTCCTGATGCAACCATTTAATCCGGGCTTGAGGCCGGCATTTAGAGTTAACTCTTCAGTGGCTGGGTTAGCGCCCTGCCCGGGAATCGAACCCGGGCCGCATCAATGAATGCGTGGGATCACCAGGAGGCAAATAAATTGATTCTGATTGGTCAGAAGTATTTAATTGTATTTTTTGTAGTTTTAAGTTTCCCTTTAACTTTATGCTACAAGTCGATTGGGATCAAAATATGTTAAATAAATATTATTATTATTATTATTATTATTATTATTATTATATTATTAAAATTTATATTTTTAATATTATTATTTCAAGAAAGGAAAAAAGTGACTGTTTATAGCCGTTATAATATAAGTGACAACAGCATTAAATGTAACTATAAAAGTGTTGTGTGGCCTTTAATGGATATAACATTGTTATTGTTAGCACTGACAAGTTTTGATATAAGAGGAAAAACACTGCAGGATGTGCTGTTGTTGGAAAAATAATCAGGTTACAAATTTCACTCTGAACTTGGATCAGTTTTCTTGACCTACTTTATTTATAGCAGATGATGTTCTTTGAGTCTCGCAGCACATACACCAACAAACTGTTTTTGTCAAGTCTTTTACATCACTGAAAAGGTGATACAGAGACAAGTGACCCATTTCCTGAGAGAAAAACTTAAACGTTTACTCGATTTCAAATGTAGAGTTATATCACTGTGGCCTAGATCACAAAAAACAAACAAAAAAACAACAACAAAAAAAAACTTGGATCAACAAATATGTTTGTTCATTCTTAGAATAAAGAATAAGAATAAATATTCAGATTTTTGTGTTGTTGTAAAAACTATTAGCATTATTATACATAAATAAATAAATAAATAAATAAATAAATAAATAAATAAATAAATTTCAAAGGTCTGAGGCTTCAGTCCTAGGCAAAATATTATTATTATTATTATTATTATTATTATTATTAATTAATTTATTTATTTACTTATTTATTTATTTTATTATTTTTTTAATGTATTTTTTTCAGGCCATACGTGAATAATCCAGCTCATTGTCCATCCAAACAACATGTTCAGAGTTAAATCAGGAATGAGGTCATTCACGTATTATGAACTCTACAGAAAAATTGCATCCGTTGAAAGACAAACAGACCCGAGCTATTTGTCCTATAATGATCTCTTATTCTAGGTCAGAATTGTGTAACAGTTCGTACTGAGGGAAGGTGACGTAGCCGAAACACGCCTGTTACGTGAGCCGAAGAAGACACGCTGCACAATACACCAGGTTCTCTTTTAGCTTCACGCCACAATTCGATCACGATCTAAAAACGCTCACTGTGGTACTTTGTGCCTGGACATGGAGATGTCTGGGGAGTCAAAGATCTCATTAAAGCTAAAAGAAAAAAGATTTATAAGAAGCAAGGCAACTCAGATGTTCTCAGAAGATCGATGTTTATAATAATACACCAATAAATTAGATCACAAACATGTATTTTAGTCTGAGAGCACTACTGGAAATCCTTTTATTTTGCATTCGTTTCTGATTTAATACAACGATTTACCTGAATAATAATATTAATGGCAGCAACTTGAGGGAAAAGTAGAATATTTACATGAATTTCAGTCGCCTTTTTGCTATAATGACAGTTTGACATGAGCTTTTCTTAAATATATACATTTATATTAATGTTGAATATTCAATATAGTAAAGATTAAATTTGTGTATAAGAAAAATCTTAATATTTTCTGTTTATATCAATTTTCGTTATTTTATGAACTTGGGAGGAAATGTAGTTTATGAACTTCACCAGTGTTACTATTGGAGAAAATATCATTTATGACTTGACAAATAAATAATCAGATAAATAAAAACAAACAACTGCTTACTTTGCAAGAGAATGTAAATATTTCCTTATATATGGTGACCAAATTTGGCTTAGGATTTAATCAGCAATGCAAATATAGTTAAGGAAGCTCTTCAAGAAATATTTCAAGACAATGTTCATGTAGTTACGGAGAATCTGCAAACTCAGCTCTTTGGTTTGAAAAGCTCTGACTCTGGAGACTCCTTCCAAGAAATCAACAGAATCAACATTCTTTATTTACCAATAAACCAAAAAAAAAAATGCAAATGGGTCACGTCCAGGCGTTTTGCTAGGTCCTTATCCGCATTTCACTCTCAATCCCTCAGTGTGGCTTCAGTCATCTGGGTTGTGATGATGAAGCTCAGGTCATGTGCTTAAATGAGTCCAGCTGTTCATCTGGCAATCTTTGAAATTCCCCATGAAAACTGCCATGCTGTCAGGAGTTAGACGATCCAAATGATACAAGGAGAAAACTTTCGGGAAAGGAGCAGGAAGGGCTCACAGTTCATGGGAAAGTGACTTCCCATGAGTTTACATCATTTCTAGTCTGGCATAAATCCAGGAAGCTCTTGGCGTGAGTTGAGAAAGACACCAGTGTTGCAGACTGCAAACATTAGAGCTTAAATGACTAAAGCTGTTGTAAAAAATGTCCGACTAAAAATAGTCTAACCCAAACAGACCACTGGTCAGATTAATAATGAGATAAATACTGTTATATCCACTGGTGGAAGATATGAGACATTGGTGGAACTTACTGTAAATGAGTAAGCCTTTATCCTCGTCTACTTCTGTGATTAAGTCATCCCTTCCATTGTTCATTTTCTTTGCACATTTTCATTCAGACCTACAAAAAAATAACTAACATGCAGCTGTCTTTTCTTACCAAGCCAAAAAAGCGGATTTCTGTGCATTTTTTAATTATTTATATATTAAACATTTAGTTAAAAGGTATAATAATAATAATAATAATAATAATAATAATAATAATAATAATAATCAAATCAATCTTTTTTTTGCTCAAGGACTACCTATTAGTTTAACATTCGATTTTAAATGTAAGTTAAAATATTTATTTATTTACTTTTATTTAATCTTTTTGCACCAAACAATGTGACAAAACAATGCAGTAATGCAAAATTACCCAGAACATTGACCAACACTGTGAAAGTGCATGAAATATGTTGCTTTTGTAGCTTAATTCCTCAGAAAGCAGTTCTGGGATCATTGTAAAAATGACATGAAATAAAATAAAATAAAAAATTACATGAAAAAAATTATTATAAAAAAAATCCTAATACTGATAAACCTGTTAAGTAACACTAAACAGAAGACAATGTGAAAGTTTCATCCATAAACATAGACTGGCAGGAAGACATTTGTATAACGCTGGACTCACTTTCTAAAAACTGGATGTCAGACACCTGGAAAGAAAGCTAAACTGGTATATCAGATTCTAACCGTCACATTATACAAACACTTGAATGCTATTCATGATGCCGGGAAACACTGATTTGTTTGCACCCTGCGGATATTCCCAGTAAGACATGCTGCATTTTGTGGTTCTGCATATAAAACAGCGTTCTAAGCTTTCAGGGAAGAGCAGCAGCAGGCGGCTAGGTGACCGAGGACGTTGTGCAGGGTCTGTAAATCTGACTTTAAGATCAAGCTCTACTCGGAAACGGAAAGCAGCATGCAAATGAAAATGGCCTCACTGAGCTGTGTTTTCATACAAAGCTGTAATTGGGAACATTGCAAAATAAAAACTGTGTTTGCCAAGCAGAGACGACGTTAATGAAGTCCACCTGTCCTCGGCATACAGGTAATGCACTTAAGGTTCGAAGGGCTAGAAGTAAACAAGGGACATGCTAGGTCAGATTAACTTTGTGGGCATTTAGAGGTAAATGAGTACACTGTGTCTTGTCCTTCACAATGATGACAGATAGCATTAAAGTGCTGGGGACAAATAAGGAACCTTCTGATTGTTCCTTATGTCATCGTATGGAAATATACATAATATACATAGATAGCTAGTGTTCCTGAAGTAAAGAAAAACAAATGCAAATATTCACTCAACATCCCTCACTGAATCTTTCCACATTTAGGAGCATTATATTTTAGAACTGTACATCAGAGGGACGGCTCATGTTGGACGTTTGGGGGACAAAGTTAGGGAGGACAGATTAAGATGGTTTGGACATGTCCAGAGGAGGGAGAGTGAGTATATTGGTAGGAGAATGTTGGACATGGAGCTGCCATGCAGGAGGCAAAGAGGAAGGCCAAAGAGGAGGTATATGGATGGAATAAATGAGGATATGAAGCTAGTGGGTGCAAGTGTTGAGGATGCAGAAGATAGGGATAGGTGGAGAGAGATGATTCGCTGTGGAGACCCCTCAAGGGAAAAGCCCAAAGAAGAAGAAGAAGAAGAAGAAGAAGAAGATATTTTGGAACTGAAATGCTTTATTATTATTATTATTATTATTATTATTATTATTATTATTATTATTATTATTATTATTATTGTTATTATTATTATTATTATATCAGAAATCACTACACAAAAGAAAGATTAAAAGAAATAAATAAACTGCTTTTATAAAAGGTCTGGCCTTAAACTACATTAATAAAAAAGAGAAATATATGTTTATTTTAGTGATTCTAGTCACATATTTTCTGAAGCCCCGCCCACTCCACAATATCAAAACATAAATATGAGTATAATATAATGTGTCATTATCATATACAGTTAGTTGTATATATATATATATATATATATATTCATGAAATTTGACATGCTCCTTTGTGATCAGAAGCTGGATATATATGTTGAATTACATATTTAATGTAATAAAAAATAAAGAATAAAATACATAAATAAATAAGTATAAATAAATACCTAAATGCATAAATATTTATTTTTAATATTTTTATTATTTATTATTTTTTTATTTTTTTTTATTTTTTCAAATGTTTTCCTATTTGATTAGCCTTATTTTATTCAATAAATGAAAAAAAAAAAATCCAATCCGAGGCTTTTTGTGAGAATATCAGCAGTAAACTGGTAAAGACTAATTGTGATATCTTTTGCTGGAAAAAAAAAAACATTCTCTTATTCACGAGTTCATGGCCTGTTGTGTAAGTGGCCGTGTCTGTTGCCGAATCAATGCTCTGATAATTGAGGCTGGATGTGTAGTCGGGGAAAAAAAAATTGCGCCCTACGTCCTCTAGACCATGGCCTGTGTCATAGATTGTACATCGATAAAAACAACACGAGCCTACATGCAAGATAGACAAATGGGAAACCCCACAAAGAGTAATGATGTGAAAGCTCGGCCCACGCAGGTCCTCAGGGACTCGGCTCTTTTGTCACTGAGCTGGTGAAAAGCCTGCTGGGAGAAAAGTGCTTGCAGCACCGGACCTACAGGAAAATGTCAGCAATGACTAATTCACTTGATTTTTTTTTTTTTTTTGCAGGTAAACTTTAAAACTGGGATGGCTTTTTAAGTACTTCCTGTCGCAGTGCTTAGCTGGATTTGTCTTCACTGCATACTGCTTAAAGTTAAATATGCTCAATAATGTTCACAACAAAGATCAAAATATGGGAACAATTCAATCTCCATGAGTTTGTTTATGATAATTGAGTGATTCAGAAACTAATCGATCAAAAGAAAAGAAAAGAAAATCACTGAAAAGACAGACTGGTGTGACCTAATAGTAACTGAAACCACTACTTTTTTACAAACATGGAAAGCAGAAAAGCATCTCAGAAGCAGCAAAAACATCAAATCTGATAATCAAGATATACACGCACCTGAGGCTAGTTCAAGACGGGATTTGGTTTTCAGCATAAATAACCGTAAATTGATTTTTTTTTAAAAAAGGTTATATTCCAAGAACAGCCCCCAAAGTGTTTACTTCCTCACATTCTCCAGTGATTATAAGAAACATACATGAGAAGAGGAGAAATTCCAATGTAATGATACATTATTATATAATGATAATTATTATATGCTCCCCAAGTCCCAGAATCCCAAGTCTAAGACCACTTCCCAAGTTCCCTTTAATTTCCATAACCCCTTAACTGCTTTTCGTTCTTGTGTAACATCTTGCTTTCATTAAACTGAAGCTAGAATTCATTCATGTCTTGTTCACGCCTACCTCCAGCTTCCGAGGCGATTCTTTCCCCTGAATCCCATCCAAGGTCTTACTCATTATTCTTTGCAGAATTATGTTGTCAGAAATGTGAGTCTTTTGTATGTTGGCAAAGGTTTTTTTTCATGTTTCGCTTCCAAGTGAAAATGCAGACTGGAATATTAACAGACGAGATTTCCTAACGGACATCAGGGAGAAGTAAGGAACAATATCCTGATAAATCCCTCTGTTGCTAATGTCTGGGTTCAAGATCAAGCTACTTAAGAGTGTCCTGGGACCGTAATAAAAGTGATTAAAGTCTTCATATAAGTTCACAAGGATATGAGTGAATCCAACTTGAGCCTTGAAAAACCTACAGAAATTAAAGTAAAATTCACCCATCAGGATTTGGTGGTGTTTTAAACTTTACAAGACAATTTTGGAACATTTGACTGGCCAAGTTTTCATATTTTGCCTTCAAATGTATCACACATTTTCAGCCAGATTTAACACTGAAATTCATGTTTAACTCTCACATGCTAATAATAAATCTTAGCATAATCCATTTAGTTACATTTAAAAGAAGCCGTTATTCGTCACATATACATTACAGCACAGTGAAATTTGTTCTTTGTATATCCCAGCTTTGAAAGTTGGGATCAGCCATGATGCAGCATCTCTCAAGGGTTAAGGGCCTTGCTCAGGGACCCGACAGTGGCAGTTTGGCAGTGCTGAGGCTTAAATCCCAACCCACCAATCAACAACCTAGACCTTTAACCACTTGGGTTACCACTGCCCCATAAAGTTAATTTAAAGTTGTAGTACCTTCATGGGTCAAGTTAGTTCCTGCTAGTACTTACTTTATAAACTGCAGTTCCTACACAGCCTCATGCAGCTAATCATGTTTCTGAAATGGTCCAAAAAAGAGCTAAAGACTTTCCAAGAAAACTTTATATAGCTATACTGTTACAAAGCACTGACACTGGAGACTCCTTCTAGAAAACTGTACCATATCAACAATTCCATGTTTTTTCCCATCTATTTATTTGGAAATATAAGTTCCTGTGCAAGTTGTTACTACAGAATCTATAACGCATTAGAATGAGCGCATTAATATAGGAAATGAATCACCTTCTTACTAACAAGAATATTCAACAGTGCTATCCAGTGGAATACTCCCAAAGGACAACTCAGAAATGTCGACAGTAAGTTGTGGCAATATCCGAAAAAGTTCTATATTGACTAGTACTCACTGTTTTATATTTGAAACATTTCACAATTAATTAGTCACTGTGGGATTCCTATAATAACCTTTAGGTCTAGAAGAATTAACTGCATCCGACGACCTAAAACTGTCACAAATTACATTCTCTAAAGTAGGCCAGATTTCCAAAAACTGCACACAATACTCTTGAGATCTGATTAGCATAAACTCAAATTCAAAGGCAGACACTAAAGGGTCAGACGTTTGTAGACACCTGACCATCAAACCCACATGGCCAGATATAGGTCCCACTCTTGTGGGAAGACTTTCCACTAGTTGTTGGGGATTTGTGTTCATTTAGCTACAAGAGCATTAGTAAGATCAGCCACTAATTTTGGGTGAGAAAGTCTAGGGTGTAGTCGGTGTTCCATTTGCAGGAAACTTGAGTTTTTCCTCTCCAATCTTAACACACTATGTGTTCAACAGGTTTGGGTCAATATCTTTGTTCCATCCATCCATCCATGCATCCATTTTCTGTACCGCTTACTGTACATGGTCACAGGGAATCTGGAGTCCATCCCAGAGGACCCAGGGCGCAAGGCAGGGGACACCCTGGAAGGGGTACCAACCAATTACAGGGCACAATCGTACACAAAAACTATGGACACTTATGCCAATCAGTGTACCATGCATTGGACTGGGGTACCCGGAGGAACCCCCCAACCCCCAAAAAAAAACACATTGCAAGAACATGCACCCTGTAGATGCAAGGCAACTTTGCTAACTGCTAATCCATACTCTTAGTTCCAGAAGGGAAACTGTACTGCAATAGCACAATAGTGTCCTTCACCTTTTGGGAGAATACATTTGGGAGTGATAGTCAGGTGTCCACAAAGTGTTGGCAAGATAGTGTATGAACAACACTCTGAATGGATTTGACCTCATTATTAAGTCACTAAATCAACAAATCTAAAGGAATTCTCACTTGACACTCTACAGCACACCATGAATATAAAACAGTACCCTCACCATACATTACAGATACAACACGTTAATAGGCCATACACCAAGCTTAGAGGGGGGTCTGTTCTAGAGATCAGCCACTAGATAGCAGCACCTTCCTTCTGTAATGAATCTCAGCATTCATTCTTCAGTAAGATCACATGTTTAGTGCAAACCTGAATATCTGGGGTCGTTTTGTACGGATATACCCATAGGCGCGCCATAACCTCATAATATGTGTTGGACCATTGTGTACCTTTCTGTTTGTAGGAAAATCTGTCAACTATCTTCCCATCAGAACACTTTCAAATTAGCAACAAACCAAGAAACAAGATGATATAGTTATAAGGTGCAAGACCAAGATATTAATCACAGACTATAATCTTGGCAAATTACTCAGTAATGGATGTTTCTGGCCAGTTGGTGCTCAGTGGGACGACACAAATCAACATGAACCTTTTGCACCAAACCTTACTGACAGATCTAACCACTGATCCATGCTAGAACATCTTGCTCAGGAACAAATCCTGACTTCATACTACAAATGATCTGCCTTAAACTTTTTGCTCATGGTTCATAGCCCTGGTGCAGCAGCCTCGTGCATCATCCACTTTTAAATATTTGAAACGCAGTGCCCTGTGATGGCCCTACTGCTTCTGCTACATTGAGCAGACTGTGAACGCCGTAGCCAATTCTTCCTCAGCACTCAGGTGTTAATAAACACTGTGTCACACTGACTTGTCTTTAAACTATGTGCACTAAAAGAACATATACTGCAGGAAATTCTGTAAAGACGAATTTTTTATAAGCCACAACTTTCTCAACAAGTTTAATATCAAGCTCTTTCTTTTGGGACAGTAATACAAAATACTATTTGCATCACTGAATAACGACTTCCATTTTGTTGAACATATCGTGTACCACGTTAAAGAAAAACAAAACAAACACTAGAACGCTATGTAGCTATGTAGCAACTGTTACAAATCTCTCAAACTGGAGACTCCTTCCATAAATCAACTTTAATATGTTTTCTTTTGTCAACATATTTTTTAACAGTTTAGTATCATTTGTAGAATCGGCGGCACATCCACCGTCCCTGCGAGAGTTATATTTTTTGCTTCTCTGTCTTTTTCCCTCTTCAGCTGAAAGTCACAGTGGGAAATAATGGACTGCATAATACTGGTCCCAGAGGAGCAGATGTTGGCCACATCTCTGTATTGCAATACAGGGTAGAAATTTCGAGAAAATTGCACAAGTCACTGGGGGCTCGGCCTGGCATGGCAATTGTGAGCAGCTGTTGGAGATCTCGGTCAGTGTTTAGTGATAAATGTGCATGTATGTGAGAAAACAATCCATCAGGCCTAGAGTACAGACCAAAGACATGTTCCAGTTCCATTTTCGACACAGTCCGTCGAAAAAGTTTTTTTGTCCAACAATGACCTTGGCAGCAAGCACAATATGTTTTTATTATTGAGCTGTCATATTGACTTTTTTTTTATTAAATAGCTAGCGTGCTAATCCACTAGTCTGATAACTTGATAAAGGGCTTGTACAGAAGGAACGGAATAACGGAAACGTTTTTGAGATACAGACGATGTGACAATATCAAATCAATAGTCGGATGTTTGGAATATTTTACAGGAATGTGAAAAATGTCTTCTTGCTACATTTTGGTCTTGAAAGCCAGTCATAATTATATTGAGTGGATTCCTTGGGTCTTAAGATGGCAACAGGAATTCAAGCAAAGAGCAAATAACAAAGAGTAAAATGTGTTCGAATGTTGCCCTGCTTTAATGCTGCTGCTTTTTGCAGAAATATTCACCCCCCTGAACTTTTCCATTCTTTGTAGCGCTACAATCTGAACATTATTGGGATTTTTACCATCTGATTTACCGAATAAAGTTTAAAAGGAAATATTAAAGGTAAAAAATATTGTGATACATGTAATTACCACTGAGATAGCTTTGCACATGCAAGCGATTTGAAATTGGATGGAGTCTCGGCTTTGAATCACCCCAGTGCATCTTTGGCAAACTGAACCTGCTGCCCCAGTCTCGCTCTTCCCCCTGACCAATTTCCCAGCCCATGCTGACGAGACACATCCCTACAACATGATGCTTCCGCCAGCATGCTTCACCATGGGGATGGTCTTCTCAAGGTCATCAGCGGTGTTGGGTTTCTGCCAAGCGTAATGCTTTGCGCCAAGGCCAAAAAGTACAATGTTGGTCTCACCAGCCCAGGGAACATTTTTCCACACGTTTGCTGAGTCTCCAACGTGTCTTTTCCAAGTAGTGAAGGTGATTTCAAATGGCTCACCACTCTTTTTTTTACGATTTTCCTGAGAATAGCTCGTTCCATTTGAGCTCTAGATCTCTTTACCTCCTTCAAAGTGACCCTTGGGTAACTTTTGAGTGCTTTAGTGACTAATTTCCTCTTTACCCGGACTTTTGATGGAGTTGCAGCTCTGAAACATTCTTTCCGTGTTTTAACAAAGGACTTAATGGTTTTCCAGGCAGCGTTTAAAGTTTTGACAGTCAGGGCTAAACACTTATAAAAGAGCTGAATATCTATTACTTACTTTATGATATATTATATATATATATATATAGTGTAAATACTTTTACAGACTATATCGATTGTTCCTCTAGCTTCAGTATCACTGCTTTCTTCCTGTCGATTCATGACACAACTCCAGGTTTGCAAAAGTTCAAGGTGAAAACCTAGTCTCAGCAGTGTAATTAATAATAATTAATTACTCATTTTGAATTATTAATTAACTTTCCAGCTGATCAATTATGCATAAATGATGAAATTATCCAGCTGTCTGTTTTTTTTTTAAGGGCCAATTTTAGACATCGTTCCCTTTTTAGACTCTGATGTTTTCCGCTTTGCAATGCTGGAAAGTCTCCAGTTAGCTCTTGCCTGGAGAGTCCTGGAAATGCGCCAGGTCTGAAGGATGGAAGCTGCTGACGGGAATTCACCCATGTGGAAACGGCAAGGGGAAATTTACAAGGGAGTGTTACAAGCGGTACTAAAATACCGGCTTAGCTTTTTTTTTTCTTTTTTTTTGCACCCAAGCAAGACTTCTATTTTTTAAATAAACATTTTATATACATTTTGCTTATTAATGCTTGCTTTTGCACACAAGTCTTCTGTCCTTGTGGCTTTTCCCTTTTCAGAAATTTTCTGTTCAGTTTTTAAATCAGTTTTAATGTCTAAAGCCTACACACACACACACACACACACACACATATACACACACACACACACACACCTTCATCTAGCAAGAAGACCTGGCAGCAAATCACGAATCTGGCTCCTTTGTTTCAATGCAGCGCTGGTCAAGAATATTAATGACCTTCTTTGTCTCTGTGTACAAACATATTGTAAATAAAAGGAGCAAGAAAACTGAAAATAATGTATTTACTTGCCTGACTTCAGAGCATAATACATTTTAGCATGTCTTGCCCTACATACACTCAGCTCATAATGGAGTTTCCTATTACAAATAGACTTGATGGAAACCAACTGGCCAATATGCAGTGATTTTGATTCATGAAGGTATAATTACTCATTAACCACCAAATTAAGGCGTCAATTAGCTGATTAATTCAGACGATCGGCTTTTCAGCTTTTCCACATAGACCAGAAGTGGAAGAGTCAGTTTAGCTCAGCAGATTTTTGCAAGATGGCAGGAAGAGACTGAGCCAGAGGCAGCAGAATGGCAGTGCCAGATCTCTTTATTAGCGCATAGCTGATAATTGAGGTCCAAATCCTTGGAGTCGGGTTCAAACGAGGCAAAATCCGTACTCAGAAACTTACAGATTTACATTTTATTCACTCTGGTTGCTAACTTTTAAACATTAATTATTATAAATACCCCCCCCCCCCCAAAAAAAACTCAAGTAACCGCTGTGTATAAACATCTTTAACAGAAAAGCATCCCAACACATTAAAACTTGAGGAGCAGCTGTTCCTAATAAAATGGCCAGTGAATGTATAAACAATATGCTTCTGTTATGTACTGCATGTTTGACTGAGTAACATGGCAGAAGATTAAACTCCTTGAGTAAAGCAGTGGGGCATTCAATTTGAGTACACTTTGATTTTCGGACTCGGTTGTTGCCATAGCAACAGCTAGCAGCATTAACAGAGATGTTAGAAGTGAAATATATCAGGTTATGAATTCTGAACTGTTACATGAGAAAACAAGCTTTAAAGCAGAATGAACACCAACTTGCCCCAATGCCATGGCTATGGCATTTTTTTTTCTTTCATGTTTATTATAATACTGCTTATTATGTTTAAAGAAATAAAAATATTTATGAAATGTGATAATTTGCATATTTTACAAATGACATTTTGACTTGAACTGAACGTATTTAGAATTAATATTCAACATTTTGGCAACTGCAAAGATAAAATGGTTAAAACACATCAATTTATTAGTTCCCATTACCGCCCCTTGAGGTGTACCACCCCTTCCTTTTTGCCCAATGTAGTAGGAAAATTATCACCATATGGATAGTGTCACATAAATTCCTTTCCAATAACAACACTGCAAGCTCAAATTCTGCTGCTGCCTCTGACATCAACATCCAGGAGTCAGAGAAACCCCCTGAGGTTCTAATGCCACCTAGTGGAGTAATAAATGACCAAAACTGACCTATTGGGGATTCATAAACGTGTCTTTTGCTTGTTTTCTGAACTGCTGCAAATGTGTCCTTCTGAAGTAAATATAAATATCTGTGTGAGTCTCGTACAGTTAAAGCTGAGTAAGGATTTTTGTCCAAAAATGTTCTTTTGTCCAGAACTGGACTACATCCTGGATTTAGTGTATCGATTTTTCTCTGCCATAGAATATGATTCAACAGCGTTTTGCTGTGTTTAAACACTAAATATATATATATATATATATATATATATATATATATATATATATATATATATGTGTGTGTGTGTGTGCTGCAAGGACAGAAACATTATTTCCTTTAAGAGGGAGGACATGAGCCCTTGAGGACCGTCAGCATTTTTGGATGAAAAGGAAAGGTGCTTGTTTTATTTACGTTAGAGTCTAGGGGGGAAAAAATGTGCTTGTCATCCCCAGAAATTGTGGTTCGTGTAGTAGTTCCTATGGTGCACATAATCACTGCTGTAATTAAGACTGTACCAATAAAATTCTGATTGAAATCTTATTTTAACTTCTGTCCAGTTACACACAAATTTGCTACTATCCTCAGGAAGTATTTAACTTTTGACATTTGATCTTATGGTCATGTTTGGCCTGGTTCCTGATAGCTGGAAGCCGATAGCGAACATCACATGCGACTGTACCGTGTGCCGTCAAGCAGACACTCGATTTAGAGTGAAATCTTAAAACTACAGGCTAAAGATACAAATTACAGCCAGTTCAACAAGCAGGTTCATCATAACAGCTCTGGTCTGGAAAGAAGTATAGTGTCATAACGCTGCTGAAACAGCATCAAGGTCCATGTTTCTGTTCCATTGAGGACATTATAAAGCTTCTAGCATTAGTAATGACCTTTCTCGTTGACTTTTTAACCCCCCACCATCTGGTAAAAAGTACAGTAGCATCCGAATCTGTACTGCCAGAATGCCGAACAGCTTCTTCCCCTCTAGGGAATCTGGCTCCTGCCCTCCACAACACCCACGTCTATTCATAATAGTCCAAATTCTCATAAGAGATATGATATAAAACCATATATATGTTTTATTTTAAAAAGGTCCAACATTATTTAACCACCCTTCCAATACTCAAGAAAAATATTTCTCATCTGTTTTGTAACTTCAAGGACACGAAGGATCCGAACTCCTCCCGAGTGGCTTCGCAGCACTAAAGTTAGACTCGTCATTTTACTTTTATGTGGAAGTGCATACTGAGACTAAGCACAGCCTGAAGTGTCTGGATCACCAAACGTGGGCGGTTTCGTCAGGTCTAGACAGCAGGATAGATGCTTGTATACATCTATCTGATTTATTATTCTGTCAGGTAGACCTCATGCAATGTCACTCAGGATTAAACACAACTTTTTACTAAAACACAATGATTATGAGATAAATATCTGAACACTTGCCACTATGCATATGTCGCACATCAAACTCAATTTAATTCGGCAAACCTCGGAACATCCCCAAAACCTTGGGGACATGTTACGGAAACAACACAACAACTAAAAATCAGCATCACCACAATTTTCCCCAGTGTTTTATTTACAGATATAAGGTGTCGCCAGGTCTATTTTAATGTCTTTAAGGTTTCCCCAGGTTTATTTTGGTGTCCTTAAGGTGTCTTTAAGGTGTCCTTAGGTCTATTTTGGTGTCTTTAAAGTGTCCCCAGGTCTATTTGGTGTCCTCAAGGTGTCTTTAATGTGTCCCCAAGTCTGATTTGGTGTCCTTAAGGTATCCCCAGGTCTATTTTGGTGTCCTTAAGGTGTTCCCATGGCCAATTTGGTGTCCTTAAGGTGTCTTTAAGGTGTCCCCAGGTCTATTTTGGTATCCTTAAGGTGTCCCCAAGTCTATTTTAGTGTCCTTAATGTGTCCCCAGGTCTATTTTGGTGTCCTTAAGGTGTCCCCAGGTCTATTTTGGTGTCCTTAAGGTGTCCCCAGGTCTATTTTGGTGTCCTTAAGGTGTCCCCAAGTCTACTTTGGTGTCCTTTGGTGCAGTTTTGTGACATGTGGCATCATGATGTATCAAAATGTTTAATTCAGTGCATTTGCCAGAAGGTTCTTGACTCTATGATGACCACATTCTCTGATTTAAAAAAAAAAAAAAAACAATATCCAAAGCAACATGGAAATAGCTGCTGTATGCATCATCAAACCTTCTCAGTCACCATCTACAACCATGAACATGTGTTGTGAAGAGATAAAGATAGTCCATGTCCACAAATTATATCATATAAAATCTCTCAAGCTTTGTTCGAAAGCACAGGAAGGGACTAAGAGCTGAAATTCTCTCCAAAAATACATTCATTCTCATATTAATTATATTCATTGTTAATAAATTCCATGCTAGCTCCGGATCTGCTTCATCATATCATCACACAGAGTTTTTCCTCACCATGGATCGCTTGTTAGGAATAAACTAACATTTGTAAATTTGTGTTTTTTAATCAGAGTTTTTACATTCCTCTTTATATTCCTCCGTTATACAAATAAAATCTAATTTAATACACATTTATTAAAGATAAATAAATGAATCCTTGGACCATTACAAGAACAGTTGAATCTACCAACCCTTTATACTTTAAGTTTAAAGTCAAAATTCTGTAGGAATTTAACATATTTTTGCTTTTTTCCTGAAGGGTGCCAATACTTTTGGTGTGGAGGAAAAGAAACGAAAAGCAATCCTCCTCTACAGCTGAGGTGGAGGCAGCTTGAGTTCCGCTGTTAAGGCTCTTTTGCACAAAGCGTTAAAATTGTGTTAAGTGTTAAGCCATTTCAGGATTAATGAACTGCAGTGGACGGAGCTGGGACGGAATTGGTTTGAGAACTGGAAAAGATCTATCTGAATTTTCCTGTCAAAGCCTCCAGAGGCCAGACACAATCATGTTAAAGGTGCCAACGTGAATAGCTATCGCCTCGCTATCAAGAGAGCCATCGAGAGGAGGAGGAGGAAGAGGAGGAATGGAGGAGGAGGTTTATAGCACACACCTGAACTGTGAATAATGAGTGCAGCCTGCCTGCGATGCCGCTTTCATCTTGAAGTGTGTCACGAATTGGCTTTCATCTTCATCTGCAAAGCGCTTACAGCTCCTTAACCGGAGAAGAACGGACGCTTTTACGTGTCTCGAGGACACACCTTGATACGGCTCCGTCTTTTTTTTTTTCTCAGCTGTGTATTTCTAAAATTGCTGATGGTTACGTTATCACAAGGCCGGCACCGCAGCTTGCATACGCAACCCGAGCCGATGGCGGTATGGCAAAACACAAGCATCGTGAAATGGATGGATAAACCTGAGGGTAGTCAAGGATTTTTCTTTTCTTGCAGACATTTTGGTTCAAAAAGAAAAAAAAAACTATACGTAATACATGGGCCATGAATTGTCAAGCTATGAGAGTACGAATTGAGAATATGACTCGAAATGTCTTAGCAATTGCGAAGGCTGAATAATGAGTATGGTTATGCATGCCACTCAGTGAGCTGGCAAATTAATATGACATATTCAGACCGTACAGTTTGTGGGGTAACTCTGACAGGCTGAATAGAGATTAGCTGTAATTGCCGCTTTGATGAATTAGCATATGCCAGTCTGAGCTTCGGACGATATCAGTCGAAAGCCTGACAAGAAACGTTCCGGGTCTAGTCACAGCAAATCAAATCTACTCTTTTAATAGGGATTGTACCACCATAACCTGAACTGAGAAAAAATACCTGAAATTTCATTACTCCGCTTATCACTCATTCAAACTGAGGCTTTTTCTGGATCAATCCTGGGGAAAATTCAAACATTGTACATTTTCATTTTATGCCATTTTTTGTACTCTTCATATTATTCTTTAGTTTGTTTCCGACTTACTTTAAGCACCTATAAGGGCAGGGCAAGCAAAAGCATGACTCAAGCTACGTTCAAAAATACTCACTGTACTATGAAGTCGCTATGGTACTGGTTGCCATGGTAATATTGTCATCATATCATACAAGATGACGGAGAAGCAGTATCTATCTTCTATCTCCATCCCCATTGGTAGTCGCAGCACCATATTTGCACATTTGCATAGACACGCCCACATTTAGTCAACTATTTTCCCAAATATATCCACAAACATCTGGACATGACCTTAGAGTCAAGTTATAATGAAAAAAAACAAAACAAGAATGATTACATTTATCCCAAACGAAACACATTTCAAACCATTTTCAATCCTCCGTTGTGTCCTGCCTCACAGCTTGCCCTCCTCTGCGAATTTTGCAGCCCGTTGAGATTTTTCCGGTTCAGCGCTTTTCTCTGCTCTGCATTGAACAAACACAATGTCCGTAAGGGTTTTGGAACCTTTGACAGGATGCGCAGTGGCCTTTCTGATTTATTGCACCCACCCACTACTGAAAAACTTTTAGGAGTTACAGAATCTCTCCCGCTAGCTGCCTGCAGTGGACTCACGTCTGACCTCCCTGGAGTTCCTAAACAACCCTTAACCTAGCATAAAGCAGACCATCTCTTTAAATAATGCATCGGGTTAAATAATTGTGTTGTTTATAGGCCAAATGTTGCTTCATTTGCTGTGACAAGCTGATTAATTGTGGAAGATTAAGACTCTAAATGAACATCAGTCTCTTACTGCTCGGTGGGATTAAGCACTACCTAAAGAGAGCGATGCAGCGGTGCTTTATTACTTTATCCTCCTGCTCAAATAGCTCACGCTCTAATCACTCAGCAGGCCGGGTGGGAAAAAGAAACTTTTATTTCTTAAGAGGTTGATTCTTGTCGTTTTTTTTTTTTTTTTTAAATGCTAGCATTAACATCACTGACATCGGCATCAGCGCACAATGAAATCACCACCAAAAATATTTCTTTAACGTCTGATATCAGCTGCAAACTTACATGAAATCCGTCACCAACACAACCACCAAGCTTCCCCCATGTTCCTGTTTGTGTTGTGCGACAACACATCATTTAGTTTGCGCTTCCGTGTCTTGGATGTACGTAGTGTCTTGGAAACGTAGATGTCGGGAAAAGTGCTGACGTGGACGCCTATTTGTGAGCTTGCAAGCTTTTGTGCGTGTCTTTAATTGCACGGCTCTTTGGAGTTGTGTCCTTTGGGCATGAATTTGTCAATGACTGATTTATGTTGTGTTATTTCTTTAATGGGCTTTTTCATAAACTCCGATCCCCCCGAGGCCGCAGCTGCGCAGGGACTATTTTTCTGTAGAGCCTCAAACGCATGGACACGCAAACTGGAGAAGAATAACACAATAAGGAGATTATTAGAGACAGTGTTCGGGTGTATAAGCTGTAAATAAACTCGATATATTCATCACATGCAGCGTTTATATCAATCAGTACACTCAATTCTAACTCACTGTTTTATTCCTGTTGCATAATCATCTGCCTTGCGCAAGCTCTAGACTTGTTGTTTTGTGTATTTTGTGCTTATTTACATTTGGAGTTCTTTTTGTTGTGTCTCTTTTATCTGTTTTGTCTCATTCAGGGACACATCGCTGGCTGTGGTGCTTTAATCCTCATGTCTTGTTATTATTTTAAACTTATCTTGTTTCTTTCTTTTCACTTTCACTTGTTTGTGTGTTCTGTTTTGTCTGCCTCTTTATTTGACCCCTCTGACACTTGTCTTTTGATGCACAAATCCCATGTCGTGCTCATATATAAGAAAGAAAATTCCAGAATAAATCTGAATGGATATATATATATATTTTAATATTTCTCAGCACCATCCAATATATAATATAAATATAATTTATATGTTTATTGTTATTTTATATTTTTTAAATAAATATTAAATATTTCTATTTTATATACACTACCAGTCAAAAGTTTGGACACACCTTTTAATTCAGTGTTTTTTGTTTAGGGATTTATTTTCTACATTCTAGAACAAGACTGGAGATTTCAAAACTATGAAATAACACACATGGACTTAAGTAATCCATATGTAACGACAACAAAAACAGTCAGTTGTTATGTTAAGACACGAAGGTCAGGTGTTCTGGTATAGTTCTTGCAAGAACAGTATTGTCAAGTGCATTTGCAAAACCCATCAAGCACCATGATGAAACTGGCTCACATGAAGACCATCCCAGTAAAGCAAGACCAAAACTGACCTCTGCTGCAGAGGAGAAGTTCATTTAGAGTGACCAGCCTCAGAAATCACCAATTAACAGCCCCTCAGATTAGAGGCGTTATGAAGGCTTTACAGAGCATCAGTAGCAGACATATCTCAATATCAACTGTTCAAAGGACATTATTGTGGATTTCGGCCGCCTTCAGCATTGTTTTACAATGTAGAAAGAAATAAACACCAGGAAAGACCATGGAATTAGAAGGTGTGTCCAAACTTTATTATATATATATATATATATATATATATATATATATATATATATATATATAAATATATATATATATATATATATATATATAATAGAAATATTTAATATTTATTTTAAAAATCTAATATATAGATATAGTGATAGAAATAATATTTATTTTAAAAATAAAAGAAATAAATGAATATTTATACATTATAAAATTTTAAATTATTATTTATTTATTTATTTATTTTTTATCTACCCAATAAATCACGTTTATAATTTGTGCACCTCTTCTTGAACATTACTGTTTCCATAGCAACAAGGACGTATATGTTGGCTGTTCCACATATACAAAAGTTAAAAACAAACAAAAATCCAGTTTTGTAACTGTAACTGGATAAAAAAAAATGGATGTGTTGTTTATTAAGAAATTAGGAAGTGACTTGTTTGAAGAGAAATCTAAGACGTCCTGAGACGTTATAGAAAAAACGTATCAGTCTGTCATTTATATTTTCCTATAACGGCACGGAAACGGAAAAAAAAATCATTTATAGCCGAGTGTCTCTGTGACTTACACGCTTTTCTAAGGCCTTATTGCAGGTCTGAAAGGTTGAGACCAATGTGGTGTTTCATGAAAGCCCATTTTTTAAAATGCAAGCCTGACATTTGGTCTTTCATTTCACGTCCGCCTCTGATGTGGAAAGGTGACGGAGTGAACTTAAAAGGCTTTGTCTCAATTTGCCCGTGGCACCTGAAGCATGTTACTTTTGAACATGGCAGCACCCTGCTTGATTTCATTTCAAGGACTCCTGGTCCTTCAGTTTATAGAGTGTGTGTGTGTGTGTCCTTGTGAGTGTACGAAGTACTGCTCTGAAATTCGCTCGGTTGACTTTCAATTGTCTCACCATTGGGTTACAAACGAACAAACAAAACAAGCAAAAAAAGACCCATCTCATTAGAATAAATTAATTGTGAAAGTTTGATTTAAATAAAACAAAAACAAAGAAATTCGACTCCAACTTAAAAATCTCCTTGAAAAAAAAAAACAAAAAGAAAAAAGCTTTGCACTTTTTTCTCTCCTCTCTTTCTGTCTGTCTGCCGCGTGGGCGTGTACCTCGACCTGTTGCATATTTATGAGATCCGCTTGATTGACAGCTATAACGCTCAGATCAAAGAGTGACGTAGGTCGGAAATAACTTCGCATCAATCAAAGCTTAACCGCATGAACCTGAAGAGATTTGGAAAACATGAGCCTAAAAATATTTTTTCTTTGAAGTGTCTGGGATAATAATGTTTTGTTGGAGATCGTAGAGGACGGTAAAACGTTAGCATCCCAGCTACACCTACAGCTAGTACTGTGGGGTTCTTTTTACACTTCCTCTGAGGAAAATCTCTGAAATGTGCAATGAAGTGACAAAAGGGCTTAAAAAACCCCAAAGAACTACAACAACAACAACAACACAAGAATAGACATTAATCCACCCCCCCACACACACACACTAAACTCTCATCGATTTCAGAGGCTTTTAGCGTCTCGCTCCTTGACTTCATTAACAAAAGGCTTAATGTACAGCACCGCGGGTGTTCGCTAAACACCGGCGCTATGCATTGTGTTAGAGCTTTCGCGTTTCAGGATCGTTTTGCTTGAGTGCCAGCAGGTGACGCATCGCATTCGCGCTTTTACAACACGATTATCGACTCTTCGCCTTTTCAGCCTGTTGTTAAACACTGCTTTGTGTGTAGGTGCGGATTAAAGGAAAACGATTAGCTGCTTGCGGGGGTTTTTTTTTTCGCTTCCAAAACAAACCTGTGTCGTCTTTTTTGCCGCCACAGATATTGCGCTTTATCATCTAAACCAAATTACCTAGCTGTAAACATCGGGGATCGATATAAATCATAAAAATATTCACATTTTAAATTGCTTTTCTTCTTTTTCCGAAGTACTGAGGCAAGATCTAACTTCCGAATCCAGGTGAGAACATACTTTTTTAAAACAGCACTGAAATCTACTCGATTTTAATGATCTAAATAATCATTTCCGAATAAATTCTTTATTAGTCATTCATCTGTATGAATGCCTCACAATGCCCAGTAGGCATCCTACAAAAGTTTCCAACCTCACCATGGAGAAGTAAAGTTATTAAATAAAATAAAAACACAGTTGGAAAAAAAAATTAAACTTGTACACTGCCTTCACTTTATATTGAACTAGAGTTAATGAGGTCATTTATCAACAGATATATATATAAAAAAAAAATTATTTATGTAGGAGAATTATGTTCCTTTCCTACATCCATTAAATCTATCGTTTAAAAAAAGGGAGGAAAATGGATGAATCATATGAACACACATTTGGAGTTTCATGCGAAAAATAAATACATAAATTCGATTAATTCGATTAATTCAATTTTTAAAAAGTAAACACTTTTTTTTAAAGAAGAGATGGCCAAAGTATGCCCAGAGATGCCCACTGTTTTCTTTTCTTTTTTTTTTTTTAAAGAGATAGCCAAAGTCCTGTCCACTTTTTAAAAGAAGAGATTGACAAAGTCCTGCCCACTTTTTTTTTTTTTTTTTTTAGAAATAATGGCCAAAGTCCCACCAACTTTTTTTTTTTAGAAGACATGGTCAAAGTCCCACCAACTTTTTTTTTTTAGAAGACATGGTCAAAGTCCCGCCAACTTTTTTTTTTATAAAGGAGATGGCCAAAGCCCCGCCCACTTAAAAAATTTTCTTAGAAGAGATGGCCAAAGTCTTGCCCACTTGTTTAAAAGACAAAAGTAGCCACTACTGGACACACGTCCCATGTCTTCGGTGAATAAGCTTTTCCCCCTCTAAACCCAAACGCTGTACCCTAACCATAAATATTGGCACCTTTTGCTGAAAAATGAAGTTACTTAGTTACTAAGCCAGTTGATATTTGAAGGCTGTGCATAGTTCCATTAGCTTTTAGATAAACAACAGCAACTGTTGTTGGGCAAATATTTGAACAGGAGGAAAGAGGTGATTCTGCATACTGCAGCGCTCAGAGACGTCACCAGATTAAACACAGGGCTTGCTGATTGATTAAGTGTTCCTAAAAAGTGACAGAAAGCAGCGGCTGTAAACACAACAGCGCCAGCGGTACTGGTACAGAGTGAATACTGAGTGGGAACAGTGTGTGTGTGTATGTGTTTAGATAGAGTAGGAAGAAAATAGATCAGTATTTGGTTCGTATTCGTTCGACAAGATCGTTCTCATTCTGCACAAGGACTAAACCCGGTTACTGTCACAAACCTGGGCTTATCTCGGTTTATGAGCGGTTTATTCAATTCATAACCTCATCCTCGTGATAAGCCACAGCTCCGATTAGGACGCTGGGCGTCTCCTTTGTTGTCCTCCGTGTGAAATAGAACGGCCTTCCGGAATTTTCTGAATGCATTTCCAACCCTGACGGATTTTGCTACTTTTTCATCAAGCTGTCAATATCACAAACAAATCATCTTTAAATCTGTTGGGGTTTTTATTAAAAACATTCAGCTGTAAGGGTATTTTAATTAAATTCTACACAACATGTACTGCTGAAAATCTACCTTTTGAACTGTCCTTGTCCTTAGATTTACATCTTTGTGTGTGTGTGTGTGTGTGTGTGTGTGAATGAAAATACAGAATTCTGAAGCATGACTGCTGTAGGAATTGGCTTAGAAAACAGCAATTCGCCCACGATTACAAATGTTCTTTTATTAACAAACTAAACGTCACAACTTGAAACTTTTTACAGTTACATTTAAGGTAATGGAACGTCTGCTAAGCAGGTTAGCACTTGTTTACAGTCTAGCAGCTATACTTTGCTCCTTTATCAGGTTCTCTTGCAATGGAAAGAAAACAAAATGCTTGAAACAAACAAACAAACAAACAAATAAACAAAACATGTAACCTTTGTCCTGAAGACTTTCCTGTGGGGGAAAACCTCACTGTTACAAAGTGCTGACACAAGAGCTAACACCAGAGACTCCTTCCTTCCTTCTTTCCTGTTTTGTTTTTTGATAGATTTTATACATCAAAGTGCCACACAATGATCCTTCACTCGACACAAAATGGACTTAATTTCTCCATCCCTGAATACAAATGTGTGCAATTTCTGTATCAAGTCCTCACCATGTGCGCTTAACACTACACCTCAAATCGCCCGAGAGACGTTTCGCATACAAGGAGAACGATTAAAGAAAAAAAGAGAAAAGGACCACATGTTGCCACGAAGCTTGACGGAAAAATCGTGCAAAATCGTCACGTCCGATATGCACGACAGATTCAAAGTCAACACTCAACAATCATCGACAGAACATTTATTTACCCGAATGCAGAGTCGTCGCTTGTTAAAATGATCTCCAAAGTATATTAAGAGCACTACGAGATTGTTCAAGGAGTAATCTTAATCTTAGTGTGTACATTTCTCCAGCTGTGGCCTGCTGTGCAGTGGAAATGAAAAAATTAAGCAAATTATTTCGAACTGCCTATGTGACTAAATTCTTGATTATAGAGAACAGTGGAAAAGGAAAAGTAGCCATGCATACCAATGAGCACAGCGGTGTGGAGCTGGCTAAAGTCGCTATACACCATTTAAGGCACTTGTAAAATAGGATTTTACCCATTTTATTTACTTCAATCATTGATGGGATTGGGTTGGGTTTTTTTTTTTTTTGGAAAAAAAAACAGACATTTGTGTTTCGGGTTTCGTTTTGATCTATGTCAGACATCGAATACAAATATGTCTATGAAGAGTAAAACATGTCTATATCAAACACCAAAAAACAGCAGTTCTGTTATTATAATAATAATAATTAAAAAACCAAACGAAACATCAGACGTGTCAACATTCCATCATAACAAATAGATTCGAATGTTACTTGTTAGCTACAAAGTTTGACCGCTTCGTACTCTGTGTAGTACCGGTGTTTGGCGCCGAAGGCCTGCAGCGCTATGAGAATTCGCGACACCTCCGAAGTGGAGAGTTTGAGTCGGTGTCGAAGGAGACACGAGAAAAGGTCCAGAGGTGTCGCTCCAGCAGGAGATAGACGATTGACCCGGTATCGGATCTCAATCAACTCCTGCAGCGCAGAGTCCTGAGATCCCTGCGTGTATGGATAGTCCAGCTGCAAGATCAAATCTCGAATGGCTTCCGGGTCAAAGTGCACGCTGTATCCGAACAGCTGAACGTTGTTCATTTTCATGTAGCCGACATGGTGCGAGGCGTTTCTGTTCGCCGCCTCCGGTTCCGCCGTCTCGTTCCCTTGAGCTCCGTCGCTCTGGATTCTGTTCCTCAGGTAGAAATGGACTGTTTCGAAGAAGCTCTTCCAGCGGTTTCCCAACGTCAAAGTCCAGTTGTAGCAGTCCGTCGCTGTGTCTAACCTCGCTTTCTCCCAATCGGGGTATCCGTTCTGGTTCATTGGCATTGTCCAGCTCTCCGAATGACTCCCGCCGAACGGGTTGACCGAAACGGAGAGCGTTGGCTCTAGGGTGGAGTTCTTGGTCATACAAATCTGCGCCGTAATTCCTAGCAGCATGTGTACTCGACTTGACTTGGATTTATTGCTCTTTAGAGTCAGGAGCATCCTTTTTCTCCATGAAGGTTCAAACCAGGTGTTGAGTTTGACATCACTGCTGACAAAGATGGCGGATAAGGCTAAGTGACTGTCGCGCTGCTCCAGTAGATTGCGCAGCTCCGAGTCGTGCATTTCTGTCTCGGTGCTGAGGTACTGCTTTGTGGGGCTTGGAGCCGCAGGGCGGCACAATCCGTGGCTCAGCGCAAAGCCGCTGTTGCAGCTTGAGCAACGTGTTCTATTTTCCAGAGAGCATGATGCACAACGGCTTCCAGTGCCCACGGAGCAAGGGATCAGTCCCTGGCAGGTCAGGTGACCACCTGGGCAAACGCAGCTCCGCGTCACCTCCGAGTAGATTCCCGGACTATCGGCTTCAGTGCAGTACAGAAGGGAAAGGGCTCGTTGTAGCCAGTAACCGAGACGCCTGGAGACAAAACAAATGAACAAAACAAGGACAGAGCGGGGGAGTACAAAAATAAACAAGGAATAAGCAACTATATAATTGCATGTGAGCAAATTGCAGCCTGAAACACAATGCAGTAACAAATGACTCAATTCTAATAGATGGCAAGTGAACTGTTTGCCTTCAGGACCGGTGATAATAGTTTTGCATTAAAGGCAGAAAAAAAAAAATTCTGCCTTTAAAAGCACAATTTTAAAAAAGCCCACTTGTGCCTACTAATAGCTTTAAAGGTTGCAGGAGAAGTGGAATAACACATTATGGTCATTAGTGAGAAAATGCACAGTAGGGTCCAAAGGCCTGAGTTCACTACCAAGAACCTTGGTTTAATTTCATATACAAAGAAAAGAGCACATTTGTCCGAGAACATCAGGTTTGCAAATTAGAAATTTTCAAGGCGAGGATAAAAAAAATCCACAGAGGAAGGAGAACAGAATAATTTTAGATTTATTTAGGCAAACATGTAATATTAAAGTCCTGGAAAGGAGGCAGGATGTTGGGTTTGAGATCATGTTAACATCTGTTTTTGTAATTTTATTCATGTACGTTGCAGCTTGTCTCTCAAGAAGGACTTACTTCTAGTCTCCTTCTTGCTAATAAATGTAGCCCAAAATCCCAAGCTTTATTAAGAAAACAGAAATGTCTTTCCAGCAGTAAGGAACACAACCCTATAGGAAATGATGCAATCAATAATGAGATGCAAAACTTTCCTGACTTTCCAAGCACTGGTACTGGAGACATATCATAACTGCTACATAAACTCTAAACTTCTCCTGACAGAAAACTTCACCACATCAACACGTATGGGTTTTCTTTCCTCTTTGTTAAATAACATCATATCATTTGTTTATTATTAGTCTTAGATTGTGTAGCTGTTACCATAGTAACAATACCGTATTCGTTTAAACCTGCGATTTTCTTACTGTTGTCAGCTATAGAAAACAAACCAGCGCCTTCTTGCCTTCTGACCAATCAGATTAGAGTTTTCAGCAGCACTGTGGTGGAATAACGTTTAATTCAATTCAATGTATATATACAGCGCTTATAACAATGTCAAAGTCATCATTAAAAAAATCATAAAGTTTAAAGTTATGTTACTATTTATCTCTAACATTTATCCCTAATGAACAAGCCTAAGGGGGCCAAGGTGAGGAAAAAATCCCTGAGATGACATGAGGAAGAAACCTTGAGAGGGGAACCTCATCCTCATTTTTGTGTCACTGGACAGTAAATAATGTAAATGTGAATAATGTCCTTTCTACAACAGCAACCAAGAGCTCTTGAGGAACTAATAGGTCAACGTTTAAACTTGTGATGTCATAACTTTTTTTTTTCCCCAAAATTCCTAGGGATTTTTTTGTATTATTTATGAATTGAACATTGAATTAACATTTTCTTCAACAAGAAACTTTTTTCCCCCTTTAACAAAATCAAATCAATCAGAACAATACCAGCTGTTTAGTAGTGATCTATATCAATTATTTACAATCCATCAACATTCATAATGAATTTTTTAAAAATAAAATCTTAATATAAAAATCAAAAATTTTTAAAATACTGCATTCATTTCTAAAGGTTTTGCGAATGAAGCCAGGAGAGTAAAAGCGACTCTGCCGCAGAGCGACACTTTAAAATCATCACATACTTTATCCTAATGATTATAATCATTCTCCTCTCATGCTCCTTTTCATAACTGCATGCTAACTAAATTTCCAGTCCCATCCATTATGCTTTGCAACACGGCTAACTGGTGTGGAGGTTGATGCCCTGACTGGAGGAGACTGTTTGGATGTCGGGCCTGATGTTAAAAACTTTCACGTCTTATTTTGCATAATTACACCGACAACAACTAAACAATCGCAATTACGGATGTTGACGTGAAAACAGAAATCCGTGAACACTGACCCTGTGTTCTCACCTGGCTTTAAACACTTCTGCTCAGAACTCGAAAGCATGCAGGTGGTAAAAGAGGAATGTAATCATTCGTGTAGGAAAAACGCCAAAAATCTAAAGATTTCGGAAAACAAAACGCAAAATACAAAATGGCGGCTTGTCAGATCCTCAAATCTGACTGGTTAGAAGGATTTCGTTGACGATTTTAGTTTCTAGAACGGAACGTCCCCTAATTCTGTGCTTCAACAAAACAAAACAAAAACAAGACATTGAAAACAACATTCAATCTAGTTCACTAGCTAGTGAGAACATCGTGAACAGGAAATCATTTGGTTTCGAATTTCAAAGACAGAGATGAAAGATAAAACGTTACTGTTTACGCAAAAATTTTATTTTTGCTTAAGAACAAAGTGACAAATGGTTAAGAAAGGCAGTTTGATAATGTTTTCTTCGTCTGTAAACGTAATAAAATATGTTTTTTTCCGGCTGCTCGAGTCCCTTCAGGTCACTGCTATGATAAATCTGATGATTGACAGATTTGACCAAAAAAAAAAACATCGTTTGGCCAATTTAAATTATTTTACTTTCTTTATTTCCTTCTTAGCTAGTGTGCCAAGCATCTCATTTTTTTCATTCAGCAAATGAAATATGAACTATTTTATTATCAAGTGTTAATTTTATGGAAATAAAATGTATAATTATTGTTATTATTTATTTTACCTTTCTCTTGGCAGGATTATTTTGGGTTGCGAGCGACACCTCCGGCTGAGGCGGAAGAGTTTAGCGGCGTTTTCCTGCGCTTTATTGAGGAGGGAAACGGTTTCGCTCTCCAACTTCCTGTAGCGCTTCAGCAGAGCCACATCGCTCCTCCACAAGCGCCACACCGATGATGAATTCAGGGCTGCGTGTGTCGACAATTGGACCATGAAAGCCTGGAACTCATCTGCACACAACAATGTAAATGCCAAAGGGATGATAACAAGCGTTATCCTTATTTCATTTCCATTCTGATGGAAGTAGAATGAAGCAGGTGTGTGTGTGTGTGTGTGTGTCTGAGTCTGTGTGAGAGAGTATGAGTGTGTGTGTGAGTGTGTATCTGTCTAAGTCTGTGTGAGAGAGTATGTGTGTGTGTGAGAGTGTGTGTGTCTGAGTCTGTGTGAGAGAGTATGAGTGTGTGTGAGAGTGTGTGAGTCTGTGTCTGTCTGAGTCTGTGTGAGAGAGTATGAGTGTTTGTGTGTGTGTGAGTGTGTATCTGTCTAAGTCTGTGTGAGAGAGTATGTGTGTGTGTGAGAGTGTGTGTGTGTGTGAGAGTGTGTGTGTGTGTGAGAGTGTGTGTGTCTGAGTCTGTGTGAGAGAGTATGAGTGTGTGTGAGAGTGTGGGAGTCTGTGTCTGTCTGAGTCTGTGTGAGAGAGTATGAGTGTTTGTGTGTGTGTGAGTGTGTATCTGTCTAAGTCTGTGTGAGAGAGTATGTGTGTGTGTGAGAGTGTGTGTGTGTGTGTGTGTGAGAGTGTGTGTGAGCATGTGTGTGTGTGTGAACAGATGGAGGTGAAAATCAATGATTAAAGGAAATGACCTTTTAGTTTCAGTCAACTTTTTTAAACATCCTGCCAGGTTCCAAAATGAAATTCATTAAAATATTACAGTGAAACAACTGTGTTAATTATAAAGTATCAAAATCTCAGAAGAATAATTTGTAGCTTTGTTCCACTTTTGGTACACATTTAATTTGGGTCATTTTTCACTCTAATGGAACATAAGGGCTAGCGCGAGGACGGACTGGACTCTAGATTTAATTACTGCTCAGGAAGCCGGGAGACGCTTCGGAGCTGATTTCTTCTTCTTTTTTTTTCTAGATTAGTTTCACAGCTGTATGTAATTTTGCTTCCTGGAGTCGGAATAAAAACACCTATTACAAATTGATTTGGAGATGATGTGTTGGTGTCATCGGTATATTTTGCCTCGCAGACGTTTGTGTTCAGCGCCTAATGTCGCTTTAATGCATCAATCGACGCGCTTCTGGTTTCTGCTTATATTTTGTCCCATTGTATGACAGACCATCTGCAGCTTGTTTACAAATATCTTGCTATGTTTATGGCAGAACAGGCGAACTTTCCAGAAAGGCAAATATAAAAACTTTGTAAACACACACTGCTTGACCAATTATGTTACGCCTGAAACCTGACATCAAACAAGTGCCTAGAAATATGTGTGAATGTTCCTAGTTGGAAGGGTGCCAAAAGTTCTGATATATATGTATATTTGAGAAATTTAACAAAAACGTCTGCAGGTGACGATACAAAAACACCATCGCCATCCGTCTATTCTGCCCCCCCAACCCCCCATGGAATTTATAAACAGGTGTTACTCAGTACCCGTTGGTATTAGTCAGTTACTAAAAACAGAAATGCAGCTTGTTTACTGCTGCCAAATCTTTCCAATCCTAAACCGAACATGCCTGTGTGGTAATTAAATTAAATGTGTACACAAGAATATGTTTTGTTTAGAAGGGTGCATCCACCTGATTGCTCAAACTCCTGGTTGGCCTGATCCCAGGCTTCGTTGATGTGCTCCAGGTTGCTGTGTTGTGCTCGGAGGCTGGCGTAGGGGCAGTTGCACTGCGGATGCCCGTCACTACACTGGCACCAGCAGTCGTTGTCCCGGCACGTGAACTGGCCTTCACTGTTACATCCGATGTAACTCAGAGCCGCTTGGACGAACCGACTCCTGAGGTACTCTGGCAAAAGAACCTGGAGGCCTGAGATAAGAAATGTATTTAGTTGTGAGTTCTTGACTCATGGTGGTCAAAAGGCAGGATCCTGCACTCTCATTGATGCAGCACGGGTTTTATTCCCAGGCAGGGAGGTAACCCAGGCACTGAAGAGGATGTGGTAGCTTAGTGTTTAAGGTGTTGGAGTGCTGATTGAAAGGTTCTGAGTTTGAATCCCAGGTATACCAAGCTGCCACTGCTGTGTCCCTGAGCAAGGCCCTTAACCCTTAATTGTTCAGTTGTATAAAATGTAAGTCGCTCTGGATAAGAGTGTCTGCTAAAATGCCAGAGACTCTCAGTGCTGGTCCCAAGCCTAGAGGGGGTGTGTCAGGAAGGGCATCTGGGGTAAAACTTGTGCCAAATTATAATATGCTGACCAAATGACCCACTGTGGAGACCCTGAACAAGGAGCACTCAAAAGAACATTTAGTTTCTACATTCTGATTGGTCGGATTTCCTACAACTGCAGTTGTGGCACTAGTGCCATCTATAAGACACCGGTCAAATCCATCCTACGCCTCTATTAAGAACTTTTAATGAGTTTCAGCCTGACATCATTATGCCGCGTATATTCTATATACTAAGCGAACGGACCCTGAAGGTTCACAAGGTGGATAGAGTCACCACAGCATGGAATTCATAAACAGGTGACATCTGCAGCAGTGATTTTCAGAGCTGATAGCATTCAGGTGCTTTACCTTGGAGCTGAATTCTGTTCTCAGGGCTGTGGACCAAAACGGAGCTGACGGAGTCGAGGTTGTCATAATTGCTACACCCGAGTGGGCCGGTCCTCGTCTCGGTTACCTGAAAGTCAAATATTTATTCAGACTACAAAAAAAACAAATTAAATATAAACATATAAATATAAACATTCAAATGAATAATATTCTTATTATATTTTATGCTTTTTTTTGTTATTACACAGAAACGGGAAATAAATATATAGACCTTTTTTTAATATACATTTGTAAATTAAAACAAAAAGGTATGAAGAAAAGAATGAAAAAATAGAGATAAATATACATGAAAATATTAATATTTATCATTTTTATTCTGAACTTTTAAATTCCTGTTAAGCTGAAAGTCTATTGTTTAAAGCAATTTACAAAATAAAATTTCAGTAAAAATTATTTAGACATTATATTAGAATTTTAGAATTATAAACTATACTATAAGCGTATATATATAAAAGTTCAAGATATATAAATCCAGTAAGAAGGTTTAAGGTGTCATTATAAAGTACGTTGCCGGTAATTAAGAAGACCGCATGGCGAAGGTGAGTTCGCTAGGACAAAATGGATGGAAATAGATCCAGAGCCTGAGCAATGAACTTAAACATCGCATAAAACATTCCTGGATCCGAAAACCTGTTCCTGGAAAATTCCACAAAAAACTCGAAAATGAAAATGAATGTAAGAAGGCACTCAAAAGGAGGTGCAGGATGACATGAAAGCAGCAGGAACTACTCATAAGCAATCGACTGCACCTCAATCATCCAAGAACCTGGAGAGAGGCATGGCGGTGGGAGCATCAGGATATGCAAATAGTCCCAGAATTCTCAAATCTGACTGGTCAGAAGGTTGAACAGTCAATTTATCTAAACATGCATTAACAGAAGGTGGGGGGATGGAATGACATTTACAGGCTGATGACATCACAGCTCTCGTAAAAATAAATTCTTGTTTGTCGAATGTAATCTTCTTCTTTTTCTTCAATCATCTGACTCCCTGCACAGAATTCATACGCAGTTCCATTGATATTAGATATTTAATATCACCAGCAGCCATCGTTGCTTGTTAAAGGCAGGGGATGATTACATCGCTAACTCTATTGTCGCTGTTTTAATGAGCAAACGCGGCGCCGCAGACGAGCGTGCGATAGAGTCTCGCTTTATTTCCCTTCCTCGAATCGATGGCATTAAAAAAAGAGAACTACGGCTTCATGAGAGTTTATCATTTTGACTTCAGTTACCCGCTGATTTAACGACACGATGCTGCAACGGCGTAAGGAAATAAATCCGTTCCGCGTGACGATTCGAAGAAAAACATCCGAATAAAGAAAAAAAAAAAACGATCAAAACAAAAAACACATTTAAAATGATACGGTCCTGACTAAAATCCCTCGGAGTGAAAATAAATAAATAACTAAATATATAAATCAGAGTAAAATCTTAATCAGAAATCAAAGACAAGAAGTCACAAGGACAAAAAAAAAAAAAAACAGTCTGAAGGAAATCTAAATCAATAAATAGATTTTTTGTTTGGCTTCTGCAAACAGATAAAAAGGTTAAAAGGATCATAAATATACTGAAAGAAAAGTTGTATTATTTTGACAAAACACTCGCAAGGACAAAACAACAGCAAGTATTTTTGAGCCTGTGTGTGTTTGAGACAGAGAAAAACAGCTATAACACACACACCGCACTCTTTTATTGGTGCTGTGAGGTGATGTTTTACCACCTGAAACACACACACACACACACACAATATGAAAACTGCAGTCCTTGGCACATGCAAACAAAGGACATGCAAATTCACATTAAAATTCCAAACATCATTCCACAAAAAAGGTGTTCTGTAGACTTGGCAAGCTTTAATATGGAGGATTAAATCTCAAAGTTACACAGACTTTAACTCTCCATGAAGCGCTAAAACTCCCTGATATTTTTTTCCTCAGGTAAAAGTCGGACACGCTAAAATGTAAAGCACAGCTTCAAATTCTTCACTAAACCAAAAAAGTAGGAAAACATTAGCTAAGTATCTAAGAAGGTAACAACAGCCAAACTAGAGTAGCTAGCTAGCTAATTTTCTTGCACTTTAGAAACTAGCTGAATGCTAATCACTGGGTGTAACAGCGCAAACTGCTGTGGTAAAAATGTAGCACCAAACAGATTACATTTGAGTCTCATTCTCACATAATTTACCTGTGAAAGTGTTCTGTGGTGTTGGCGAGCTTTAAAATAAAGGATTATATCTCAAAGTTATACTAAAGTTAATTCTCTAAAGCGCTAAAACATGAAGTAGCTTCAAATTCTTCAGTCTTCACAAGCAAAGTAGAAAATATACATAAAAACTCTTATATTTGCCACAAGTATGAAAGAAAAAGTATAAGAAAGTCTCGCAAAGCAATGTAGAAAAACATTAGCTACAGCTAACAGCTAAATGTTAGCAAGCTAAACACTCGCTGATTATCGCTGAATGCGAATCACGTAGCACATACCTCTGTGGTTAAAACGAAGTGTACGTAGCACCACACAGATTATACCGGAGTCTCATTCTCATCTTTACATCTGTTGGTTAGCAGGATATGATAATCACTATGCTAACAATTAGCTGTCAAAATACAAACTGCCATGATGAATACATAGTGAATACACGACGCAGCTGAAAAGATTTAAGTCTTATTCTCGCGCTGTTTACAAATTTGTTAGCAAAGTAGAGGTTAAGAATCTGATGCTAAAAAGACCAGAAATCAAATTTAGTCAGCCTCTCAAATATTACCCAAGACAAGTTTTGTGCTTCAAGTTTGCTTTTGTTGTTGTCGTTGTTGCTTTATCTGGCTAACAATTACGTAAGTTACATTTCTAGCATATTATACACAGGGCTTTTTTTTGTATGCTAACATCTCAAAAGAAAGATTTGTTTGTGAGAGGAAGGTGCTGACTGGTTTACCTAGTAAAGACTGCTAGCTCTTATATCCAAGTTGCTAACTAGCTAGCATTCCCCATTGATCAGTAGCGTGTCTTCTAAGTGACTCAAACAGACAGTGCTGCTGTGTTTTCCAGCTGCAGGTCAAATGTAAATTAATTCCCTTGTTCTTCCAACAGATTTTCCAGCATTGTCTCATCTGGATCTTCTGATAATCTTCTTGAAATGCTTTTGGTCATATAATTCAGGTCACAACTCTATATTTGACCCATGACTAGCTTTACTTCTGGGATTCTGTGTATTCAAACGGAATTTTTTTTAGACAATTATTGTTAGACGATTCTTATGTACAACAGACTTTAGCATTAGCATAAGCTTTGTTGAGGTTAGCGATGTATCTCCGGCACCACTGACTGATGGTCACTAGTTTCCTGAAGAAAAAAAGCCCTCAATCCCTTTATCGCTGTTCAGTCTCTTTTACGTTAATGACATCAGTCACGATGACAGACTGCGTCGTCAGTGTGGCGATAATAAAACCCACAATCTCAGCTACCAGCCACCAGTTCCTTGGTTCTCAATCCTCAAAATTCCACTCTGAGGTTGATCAAGTTGATCAGCATGCGTAATAAAAGACTTCATTACCCACTTCATTACATATCGCAGCCTTCTCTTTATCGGTATCCCAAAGGCCAATAATATTGCGATAACATTTAACAAATGATACGTACCTCAGCCTTAATTTCCCATTAACCTCAACCTCATCAGCGCTCATATAGGAATCTGGATTTTCAGGGTAATAGAGGAAGCGAGGGTGTAAATTGGATTTCCCTGGACTGATTAATGAAACCTGGAAGTCGTGCTTTGTTCAAAAGTTCTCGGCACCTGCTCATTTGCATTTCTGTTGTCGCAACAATGTGTGAGTTGAAGCTTGGGATTTTGAGAATGCCTTACACGTCTGTGTACGAGGGGGATAAATCATGGAGAGATGAACAGGTTCGAAACAGGTGCTTTTTATTCCATCAGGTTTGCAGTAGATGTATAAAAGCATATTCTACCGTTCTACTAAAGTGGCCCAAAATTTAATCCTAAGATGTTTTCCATTATCATTAAGTCAATGGGTTTTTTTTTTTTTTTAAAAAATGTGTGATCAAATCTGAAGATATTTTCACGTCTTACTCTACGAAACTAAACACATCAGTAAATCCTCAGGTTTTTTTAAGCTTTCGAAAAGGCAATTTCGAAGCAGTCGCTAAGTGGGGCTATGGGTCAAAGATTCTGATTGTATTTAGGCTTTAAGATGCATAATAGATGTCTTCAAAATGTGGAGGAATTGTACACTTTTCTGGCTTATTTTTCGGCGATAATCCAAAAGCCATTGGGGAAAAAAACAGTACCTGAAAAAAGCACTATAAAAAAAATTCAGTACCTGAAAATATGGGCACTCTGATAAAAAAAAAAAAAAAAAAAAAAATCAGTACCTGAAAAAAGCATGCTAAAATATTCACTATCAGAAAAAAGCACTCTAAAAAAATTCAGTACCTGAATAAATGAGAACTCAAAAAAAATTCAGCACCTGAAAAAATGCATGCAAAAATTCAATAACTGAAAAAAGCACTCTTAAAAAATTCAGTACCTGAAAAAAAAAAAATCACTCTAAAAAATTAAGTATCAATTTCAGTACCTGAAAGAAGCACGTTTTCAATTAGATATCTGCAGCTAAAAATGAAAAAAAAAAAAAGTGTTTCTTTTGGTCTAAATTATAAAATACTCATCACCCGCCCCACCAGATGTTGTTTTAAAGCAAAGAACTCCGAGTTAAATCTAACGAACATATGCTGTGGCAAACAAATGGAAAGGTTTAGTAAAGAGGATGTTTGTTTGATACACAGAACCTTTTACATTGCAAAGATTGTTTGATTGATGTGAAGATTGTTTAAATATTTACTTAGCAGTGAACATTTATCTATAAAAACATAATTTCCTCCTTTTTTTCCTTTTGAGCAGTTTTTGAGATGGTGGGGATGGAAATCTGGCAGCTATTCATAAAAAAAAAAAGCTGCGATAATATTTGATCAGCTTTACTTTCTTTGTTTCCAATAGAAATGTTATCTACTACTAAGCTGGGAGTCAAATGTTTTTTGTTCTTACGATATATACAGTTTAATGTCTAAAAATCATGCTGCCTTCAACACACATAAATCTACCCTTATGGCTAGTATATGTTAAAATATTAATAACATATTGGCAAAACCCCCCCCCCAAAAAAAAACCATCAGAAGTTTACATTTTTCTTTCAGAATGTGTAAGTATACTCTGCTTGCCATCTCCTTTTTTTTCTTTCATATTCTCTCAACAGTTTTCGGATGCTCTCAGTTTAAATATATTCCGCTCTCCTTTTTCATTCCTCCTGACATCTCTGACATCGTTCTTAGCCAGTCAGGGGCTTTTTTCAAGCTGTTTTCTTGAGATTGGCCTCATTTTTTTTGTCATTAAATTGTAAAATGGATATGTTTTTCAAAGTTGGGGGTACAAACTTTTGCACTGTCGCTGTCCTCCGTATTCTAACGTGGCAGATGAACCGAACTCTGAGATATAATAACAATGAAGATATATCTACATAAGACTATATATGTATAGTTTCTTTTCAATTTCCGAATTCCGATCGCAATACGCACGTCGTTAAAAAGCACTTAAGTTTCGACAGGTCAAGCGTTTGACATACGGCTTGGTATATAATACAGATGGCTGAGAATAAATGAAGCAGGAAAATACAAATCAAACCTGGAGAATATGAAGTGCCAACGTCGGGAAGACTGAATGAAACATTGGAGAGGTGAGTGCGAGGTGCGAATTGTGAAACGAAACATTGATCAAACGTACTGGAATTAAGTGGAAATTAATGAAGGGCATTAGTCATTAGTCTGTGGAATACGGCTCTGTTGTAGCTCAAGAGGTAGTGGGGGATTTATTACTGAAAGAGGAAGAAAATGAAAACGCTCAAGGATTTCAGTGCTTAGAGAGGCTTTTGGGTTCATTTGGCTTGATATTGAAATTCATGCTGTGCTCTTTTACTAGAAAAAAAAAAAGATCCAAATGTTATTCTGTCTAGCTCTAGATGGCATATGACTCTATGTTATGCAAATTTGCGCCGCAAACGGAAAAACAAGGAATGACAAGATGAAAAAAATGACTAGCGATAACACGTGACGATGCTACGTGAGTGAATACGGCAGCTCTTAGCCTGTGTGTTGTTCTTGACAGTCAACTTGTACTGATCTTCGATTATGAAGGATTAAGAAAGACAGAAAACAAAAACTTACTTTATTTACAGCTGTACACAAGCAGAATAAAGTCTTATAATCCTAAAATCCCAAAATCTTAAAAGATTAAGATCTCCAAATATTCAACCATATAAACATCTTTGAATCTTTAAATCTCAAAATCTTTAAACATTTAAAATCTCAAAATATTAAACTACAACATCTTAGAATCTCAAAACCTTTAAATATTAAAAACTCAAAATCTTTAAACATTTAAAGTCTCAAAATCCTAAAATCTCAAAATACTGAAAGAGTAAGACCTCAAAATATTACACTACATTCTTTAAACGTTTTAAAGCTCAAAGCCTTAAAATCTAAATAAATATGTGATGTATTTACAGCTGTACACAAGCAGAATAAAAATCTTAAAATATCAAAATCCTAAAATGTTCTTAGAAATAAGAAATAATCTTAGAATCTTTAAATCCTTAAAACGTCCCAAAACCTTTAAATATTAAAATCACAAAATGTGAAAATATTAAACCCACAGTTAAAAGCTCAAAATAAAAATAAAACTTAAATAAAAAAACTTAATTTTCTTTCACAGCTGAACACATGCGGAATAAAAATCTTAAAATATCAAAATCCTAAAATGTTCTTAGAAATAAGAAATAATCTTAGAATCTTTAAATCCTTAAAACGTCCCAAAACCTTTAAATATTAAAATCACAAAATGTGAAAATATTAAACCCACAGTTAAAAGCTCAAAATAAAAATAAAACTTAAATAAAAAAATTAATTTTCTTTCACAGCTGTACACATGCGGAATAAAAATCTTAAAATATCAAAATCCTAAAATGTTCTTAGAAATAAGAAATAATCTTAGAATCTTTAAATCCTTAAAAAGTCCCAAAACCTTTAAATATTAAAATCACAAAATGTGAAAATATTAAACCCACAGTTAAAAGCTCAAAATAAAAATAAAACTTAAATAAAAAAACTTAATTTTCTTTCACAGCTGAACACATGCGGAATAAAAATCTTAAAATATCAAAATCCTAAAATGTTCTTAGAAATAAGAAATAATCTTAGAATCTTTAAATCCTTAAAAAGTCCCAAAACCTTTAAATATTAAAATCACAAAATGTGAAAATATTAAACTCTCACAGTTAAAAGCTCAAAATAAAAATAAAACTTAAATAAAAAAACTTAATTTTCTTTCACAGCTGTACACATGCGGAATAAAAATCTTAAAATATCAAAATCCTAAAATGTTCTTAGAAATAAGAAATAATCTTAGAATCTTTAAATCCTTAAAAAGTCCCAAAACCTTTAAATATTAAAATCACAAAATGTGAAAATATTAAACTCTCACAGTTAAAAGCTCAAAATAAAAATAAAACTTAAATAAGAAACTTTTCTTTCACAGCTGTACACATGCGGAATAAAAATCTTAAAATATCAAAATCCTAAAATGTTCTTAGAAATAAGAAATAATCTTAGAATCTTTAAATCCTTAAAACGTCCCAAAACCTTTAAATATTAAAATCACAAAATGTGAAAATATTAAACTCACAGTTAAAAGCTCAAAATAAAAATAAAACTTAAATAAGAAACTTTTCTTTCACAGCTGTACACATGCGGAATAAAATCTGAAAATATATCAAAACATTAAAGCATTAAGGTCCCAAAATGTTCAACTATAAACATATCTTAAAATCTAAGTCTCAAAATCTCCAAACAGCTCAAACCTTCAAATCTAAATAAAGACATACTTTCATTTCAAATCTCAAAATCGAAACCCTCCTCAATCCACAAATATCCCTAGCTAACGTACGTCAGCTAGCTAATGTTTATAATGCATGAGAAGCTAGAAGCTAAATAGCCAATTAAAACGTTCTATAGTGCTCAGGATTAAAAAGTCAATCCTATTCAAGAATCCCACAATTTTCCTTAAACCTACATCTAAAACTACTCCAGCTGAGCCATTCACTTTCTTTTTTTGTTAACACACAACCTAGGAAGTTAAAAGTGCATTGGGTTTTGGACTCTACAAAAGGCCAGGGTGGAATCCACCATCACCTCCTCCTACACAAAGACCCCGCCTGTGCTTCCGCTTTGTTTTAAATCTGCACGTGGCAATTTTTTTTGGAATGAATGCTGCCAGGAACTTCTGCCAAGAACATGGCATTCTGGCAACGACTGTGAACTTGATAACAGAATAACGAGGGCAGTATTAAGCTGAAATGATGACACTGAAGCTTGTTTAATCAACTCTTCCCTAAACACTGCTTAACTCATCAGCTAGTCAGCTATTTTCCTATTTGCTAGCTAGCTAACGTGGCACTGTCAGCATTTAAGGGACATGAAAACTTAAAAAAAAAGAATGCTGATTGCTACATTTCAGTTCGAAATGGTCAGAAGTATTATATTAAAACAGCTCTATCAGACACTGGACATAAAAAAGGTAGTTACATAAAGGAATTGATTTTTCAGCTACAGATAAAAAACACTCAGCTCTTTGTTTTCGTTTTTGTTAAAGGTTCTTTGTTCATTTTTTTTTCCTGTGGTAATGGATAACAAAGAGATATACAATCTCTTACATACCGCAGGAAACTGGTACATGGTTCACATGGATTAAAACTGTGGTTGTTTGAGTGGAGGCTGTTTTCCTTTCATTCCATTTTAAAACAAGAAGGAGATCCAAAATTGCGGGGCAAAAATGTATTAAATAAATATACTAAAAAATCACAGCTGCTACCCTAGTTTATGTTATAGTTATTAGTATTAACAGGAATCTTTGTTACATATTTAGAACACCCAAACTTTCTAAATCAGATCTGTAATCGATAAAAATTGCTGGTTTGGGTGAAAAAAAGACCCCAAAAACAAAGTATAAAATTTTATTTCATCTTCATTTGTAAAAAAAAAAAAAAGAAGAAAACAAAGAAAGTAAAAAATGGTATCTTATCTTCGTTAAAAAAAAAAAGAAAGTAATAAACTGGTATTTTATCCTCATTTGTAAAAAAAAAAACAAAGAAAGTAAAAAAAGTATTTTGTCTTCATTTGTAAAAAACAAACAAACAAAAAAGTAAAAAAAATTTTTTATCATCATTTGTAAAAAAAACAAGAAAACAAGAATGTAAAAAATTACATTTTATCTTTATTTATATATATATATATATATATAATAAAAAACATACAAAATTGTATTTTATCTTCATTTGTAAAAAAAAAAAAAGTGAAAAAAAAGTGTTTTATCTTCATTTAAAAAATAAAGCAAAGACAAACCAAAAAAAACAAAACAACAACCACCGAACAAAAACCCCTAGAAACAGGAATTCTCCAGCTGTTTCTTCAAACAGCCCTTTTCAGGCCCACTTTAAAGCATCTGGATGAAGCCTGGAAAAGCGTTACAGCTGGTACTGTAAGCCACACAGTCAGATGAGTAATTATTTTTTTAAACTGTGAAAATTGCGAGGCATCGATTCTGGATGTAATACAGAGATGCAGACAGTCACATGACCTTCTGAGAAACAACACAAAACCCACCTGAGATCATTTCTCAGCACAGATAAATGCCCTCGGCAGATATTTGTTCCATTTTAAAAGTTCAATACAGATACCTCTTGGGTATTGGCTGTTAATTTAAAAGAAAAATATTTATATAGCACATACACGTCTGTACACAGGGTTTGATTAGTGGTCAAGCTTTTTTTAAATTTCCCCCTAAAATTCCCAAGTTGATTATTTTCCTATAAGAGCGCACCATGCTGCGTTTTTAATAAATGATCATCGAGGGCTCAGGTGTAAACATCTGCTCATCTCAGCTATCCGATCCTGTTAATGGCACGTCCGAGGCCGCGGGGTTGGAACTCATCCAGAACTCTCTTCCCATCATATGGTCTTAAGAAACTTTTCCGGAAGCTAATCCTGCTAATGCAGGCGTCCTCAGGTGTTTTAAACGTTGTTGGGTTTTTGTTTAATATTCTCATATTACATTCTAGGATTTATATATATATATATACATATATATATATATATATATATATATATATATATATATATATATATATATATATATATATATTCTCGTTTTTTTCCCTCTCATGACATTTCTTCTATCTCCAGGCTACGATGAAAATGATCATATCTCAATCCATGTGACATAAAACATATGAGGCCCATTTTTCTACGCTGACAAGCGACTGCTCGTGCCCGAGACATTTATAACAGCAGACCTGCTCGGTCTTAGTGGCACCATCTGTGGCTCTAATGAAGACCAATCAGAATGTATTAGTCTGCTATGAGGAATCTCTTCACCTGAGTTCAAAACTTGGAAAGAGACACATTTAACATCCACAGACTTGTTTTTCGGGACATAGGTTGTGGATGATCTCGAGCGGAATTACTCACGGCACGGATAAGTGAGCCGGCATCATCCGTCATTATGATGGATGGTTCGGCTGAAGGTGCCGCTGCTCTTTTGTCCTCATTAACATGGAAATATTGGGAAAGTCTTTACCTGAGTCAAATATACTTTGCTTTTAAATCGTTCTGGGTCCGAACACCTTGAGAAATGGCCTTGGTTACGACCGAGGGGAAACATTTGCTTAACTAATAATCATGACTTATAGGGAAAGGACACGCTCGCTAGCTAGCTTGCTCAGGTTCTCACAAGGCTGTGAGGTCAAAGCCCACGACTTGCCCATGTAGCCTTGAGCGAGATTCTTTAATCCTCAGCACCTCAGCTACACTACAGCAAGTCATAAGCTTGTATATAAATAAATAAGCAAACAAACAGATAAATAGAAAAATTCAGTTGGAACCTTGAGCGAGATTCTTTAATCCTTAACACCTCAGCTATATTACAAAAGAATTGTGTAAATAAATGCATAAATTAACAGACAGACAGACAAACAGACAGATAAATAAATAAATAAATAAATAAATAAATAAATAAATAAATAAATAAATAAATAAATAAATAAATAAATAGGGAAATGTTGAACAAATAAATAAAAAAAACACTGGTAATTAAATAAACAGAGAAATGTTAATAGAACAAAGCAGGGATAAAAAAGCAGGGAACTAACTCACTAAATAAATAAATAAATAAATAAATAAATAGGGAAATGTTGAACAAATAAATAAAAAAAACACTGGTAATTAAATAAACAGAGAAATGTTAATAGAACATATAAACAAACAAACAGACAGGTAAATAAATATAGAAATGTAAAAAAAAAAAGAAAGTGTTGATAAATTAATAAACAAATACACTACAATAATTTATAGGCTTTGATTTCAATACAAACGTAAGTGTAAAAAATTGTGTAAATAAATAACCAAATAGACATACAGATAAATAAATAGAAAAATTCTGGACGAAAAGCAGGGAAGTAACTAACTAACTAGCTGAATAAATAAATACGGAAAGGTTTGAACAAATAAATATTTAAACTAATTAAATAAACAGAGAAATGTTAATAGAACAAATAAACAAACAGACAGATCGATAACTATAGAAATGCTGGATTAATAAATAAGCAGGGAAAGAAAGAAAGAAATAGGAAAATGGTTGAATAAATAAACAAATAGGTGAATAAATAAACGAATGAATAAAAAGCAAACATTTTCTATTATTCAGTCATTTGTTGACTGAATAACTTGCTGATGTAATAATTTTATATGGTTTTATATATTTTAGATTTTATTTAGTATTTTTTAATTTATTTTGTTTTCCACCTTCTTCTTACTTACGGAAGGCCAGAGAGGCCATGTGATATTTTTTTTGCCTTTGTTTTCTCGTGATCACGACTTAATTTTCTTGTGATCTCGAGATAACAAAAGTTGATAACATAATCAGAACCACGGTGAAGTTAGTTTGATATTCGGACATTAGACAGACATTCGGAAGCGCTAGTTTAGGGACCGTCGACAAATTTTGTGTACGACTGAAATGTGGTACTTGTTACTTCACTGACTACGTTCCCCAGTTATTCTAATTTCTTCTTAAATATACATATGGCATGCGGCATTGCAAACAGCATTTGTTTATTTATAAATAAAAATTGAATAAACTGATAGTATTAATTATGTATCATGTGAATTAATTTGCTATCATTCATTTATTTTTTAATAAAAAAACACAATTTCTTCAATAGCTTCTAGGTCATGTGACCCTGTGACCCAAATCTAGTACCACAATAATCTACTTGGACACCTCCACAGGGTACACCTCTTTGTTATTCCAAAAATGTCTTCTTTTATTTTTATTTTAATTTTTATTTTAAAAAAAACACTATTTCTTTAATAGCTTCTACGTCATGTGGCCCTGTGACCCAAAACTAGTACTAAAATAATGGATAATGCTTTTAAATAGCTTTTGTGGTACTTTGATATCATACGCCAATTGCTCTCCGCAGCGCCACGTTATGTTGATCGATTTCAATGTACATGAAACACGACTGCCCCCTACTGGTCTCGTCTTTCCTGAGCGAGAGCGTCACTATATATATATATATGAAATATTTCAAATTATCTCAACAGGTCCAGTGTGGCACTTTACAGCTTCAAACAGCCAGAAAAAAAAATATGGAAATGCTGCTTGTGTGTTTAAGAAGCCTATTGTGTAATAACAATAAAAATCGTGATAAAAATGACTTGTTTATTTATATAAGTATAAATTAATAAACAAATGAATAAAAATCAGTGAAGACATTTTTTGGGATAAGAAGAGGTGTACCGTGTGGAGGTGTCCAAGTAGATTATTTTAGTACTAGTTTGGGGTCACAGGGTCACATGACCTAGATGCTATTAAAAAATAGTGGGTTTTTTTTAAAAATAAAAATAAAAGAAGACATTTTTGGAATAACAAAGAGGTGTACCCTATGAAGGTGTCCAATTAGATTATTGTGGTACTAGATTTGGGTCACAGGGTCACATGACCTAGAAGCTATTGAAGAAATAGTTTTTTTTATTAAAAAATAAATGAATGATAGCAAATTAATTCACACGATACATAATTAATACTATCGATTAATTCAATTTTTATTTATAAATAAACAAATGCTGTTTGCAATGCCGCATGCCATATGTATATTTAAGAAGAAATTAGAATAACTGGGGAACGTAGTCAGTGAAGTAACAAGTACCACATTTCAGTCGTACAGAAATTTGTCGACGGTCCCTAAACTAGCGCTTCCGAATGTCTGTCTAATGTCCGAATATCAAACTAACTTCACCGCGGTTCTGATTATGTCGTGATCACGAGAAAACAACTTTTGTTATCTCGAGATCACGAAAAAATTAAGTCGCGATGACGAGAAAACAAAAGCAAAAAAAATAATATCACATGGCCTCTCTGGGCTTCTGTACTTACTTCCTAATTCTGCCGATCTTATTTTTTCGGAATCACTGTGCAGGGTAGCAGCCATGAATGAAAGCGCTATCTGCCCTCTATAGTAGTTTTGCTCTGTAGGACGATTGTGGCATTGCTGGGATTCTCTTGGTGATCAAGCAACTACAGTACACACTATTTACCGTTTCATCCGTTACTCAGAATAAAAACATCACAAACTAAATGCCAACAATCTAAACCCACAGCGGAGAAGCGCACACAAATTTCAATCGCTACAATCTCGACACCTTTATTTTTTACACTTCACACACGCCAAGCCAGATTTTTATTTTTTTTTCCCTTTTTCTCCTTTATCATGACAGAAAACGATTCAAAACACGACTTATCATGACGCGGTAAGACAGGTCACGTGCTGCACCCCGGAGCGAGGCTCGACACGTGCATTAATCTATTTCAGTTGTGAAACGGACGCACGTGCTTCACACTCCGAGTTAGATTACTGTAATCAAAGTAGTTATGGCATGAAGGGAAATGGAGACTGCTGTAATAAATATAGGACTATTCAGCTGAAATACAGTGAAAGAGAGCGAGAAAGGGAGAGAGAAAGAGAGAGAGAGAGAGAGAGATCTGAATCTCTGCCTAATGTGTTTATCCAAACAAAAATGAACTCCCCAAGGTTAGCGTGCTCATAATTATGCGTACGTTTCGCACTCACCTCAAAATATCACCCATTATATGCAAAAAAGTATGCAAAGTTCCATCATGCAGCTGTGTCCGCTTAGCAATTTACTGCCTGCACCACACACTCTACATTTCTTCTTCTTCTTCTTATTATTATTATTATATATATCTTCTTCTTATTATTATTATTTATTTTTAGAAATACCCAATGTATATCATCGTCATATCAGTTACCATCAAAATAAACCATACGGTAAAGTGCAAAAGTTTGTGCCCCCCCCCCTCACGGCAGCTCTATTTTTTCTTAAGAACACAATATATGACACAAATATTCATGTGAAAAACCCCATTAAATATTCAGTTCTTTATTAAGATGTCAACATGCCAATTTCTGATCTTGTTTAAATGTGTACCTGTAGATGGTGTAATTGCATGTAAACAACAACATATCACTTAGTTTTCACTTATTAAACAAAAGAAATCAACAAAAATGAGTATTTCACCTGAGGGAAAAAGTATGGACACCCTATGCCCTAGTGCCCCCCCCAACAGCTGTGTGATGTTTGGGGGGGTTTCTTGCACGCACAGTCCGTTTCAAATCACCCCACAGGATCTCAGTAGGATTTAGATCTGGACTTTGACTTGGACATTCCAGAATTCTCCATTTTTTACTTTTCAGCCAGTCCTTGCTGGATTTACTGGTATGTCTTGGGTCATTGTCATGTTGCAAGGTCCAGTTCCACTTTAGCTTTCAATTTTCTTTGACAGATGGTCTTACATGTTCCTCAAGCACATGGTTCTGATACATGGTAGAATTCATAATGGGGTCTATGATGGTGAGCCGGCCAGGTCCTGCTGCAGCAAAGCATCCCCAAACCATAACACGTCCACCTCCATGTTTCACAGGTGGTATGAGGTTCATTTGCTGAAATGTATTTGGTTTACGCCAAACATGCCCTGTTATGGTGTCCAAATAATTCAATTTTAGACATATCTGTCCAAAGCACAGCATTATTCCAGAAGTCTTGGCCTCTGTCTCTGTGTTCTTTGGGAAACTTCAGTCTTGCCCTCATGTTTTTCTTAGACAGCAAAGGTTTCCTTCTTGCACACCTCCCATAATAATTAAAGTTGTGTAGTCTCATAGATTCATGTAGATTCATGCACTTTGGCATAAACTGTAGCAACAGCTTGCTGTAGGTCCCGTGATGATATCTGAGGGTTTTTGGAAATGTCTTTAAGCATCTTGGGGTCTGCTCTTGGGGTGAATTTGCTTGGACGGCCTGACCTGGCCATGTTGGCAGTTGTTTTAAATGTTCTCCACTTGTAAATGATTTTCTGGACAGTGGAATGGCTGATTACAAATTCTTTTGAGATCTGTTAGATCCCTTACCAGACTCATAAGCATCAACAATCTTCTTTCTGAAGGTCTTAGAAAGCTCTCTGGATCTCACCATGGTGATACCTCTCACTTCAACAATTAAGAGCAAACTAAGCTAAATGTCTGAAGTTTAAAATAAGGCAAGCCTCCTTCACAATGATCTGTAACAATGTTCTAATCATTTGCACCTCACGTGATACACCTGTAGGTTATTTTATTCATTTTAAGTACAAATAAATGTGGGGGTGTCCTTAATTTTTCCTCACAAGAAATTGGATTTTTTTTTAATTACATTTTTTACAGATAATTAAAAAAAAGACTTTTCTTTGTTTTGTTTTTTTGTTTAGTTATATTACTGTTTCAATATAGGCATTCATGGGGTGTCCTCATTTTTTCACATGACTGTATGTTTGTTGTGGTAGAAAAAAAAAAGATGAATCTACTAAAAAAAAAAGAAAAAGATGAAAAAGGATGGATCTAGAAGATCATATTTCCATATAATTTTTACTTTTATAAATTATTTTTATTATTATTTTTATTTATAAATATTTATTTTATTTATTTTTTACAAATATCATAAATAATGTTTTTTGTTGATTTATTTTAGACTTTCTTACTTCATTAATTTAGAAAGAGGATGCAATATTGTTCATTTATGACATTAAGTTAAAAGTTTGGTCTAAGGGTGAACAAACTTTTGCACAGACGAGTGGGATTTCTTTTTCATATATTCACATATATTTAAGATTAAAATAAAAACAGTTTAATATATTAATTGATTGATTTTTTTGTTTGTTTGATTCATTTGTAACATTAACGTGATTATTAATTGATTCATGTATTTTCTGAATAAAAATGTAATACTGGTTTATCAGAGCTGAATAGAGCGTTAAAGGTTAAAGCCTGAGTCCAGTTACTTTGACCTCCGACCACAGGTGCATGAGGTAGTCCAGGTTCGTACCTTGATGGCCGCTGAGGCGATCTGGAGGTGGTGCAGTTTCCTCAGTGTGCTGTCTCTGTCAATGAAGTAGGAGGCAGCGAGGTGATGGAGGGCCTCGAGTGTCAGAGTGCCGTTAGCGGCGCCTCTGCTCGAAGGAGCTTCGCTTAGCTTCCTCTTATCCACGAAAATGGTCAAGGATTCCTCGCCTGGGTGAGACAGAAGTGAGAACTGTTAGTTCACACACCATTGAGCACTTGATCACTGACTCTTACTCTCTCTTTTTTGCCTGACCACCATGTCTTCATCCACTAGTGTTTAGTGGATAGACTACAGAGAAGCAACAAGATGAAGTAATCAGTAGACCACAGTGAAAGCTGGAGTCCTGGCCGATATCCGTAATCGTGCTCTAACAGTATTATGTGTTATAACAGAATTATTCGCTTGCCGTAATAGAAAAAAAAATCAATGATGGATAAAATGGAGTTACTGTTAGCACAGAAAAGTTGATTAATTTCCAGCGTACGTGTCTTATATCAAAGCAATTTGCCATCGTTGACAATGTTTTGTTTAGGATACCTGATATCCATCCATCCATCCATCCAACCATTCTCTACATCGCTTATCCTACTGGGTTGCAGGGAATCTGGAAGCTATTCTAAGAGATTCAGAGCACAAAGAGATTCAGGACAGACACTGGATATGATGCCAGGCACTCCATCAGAAATCTAACCCAAGCTAGTTTGACAAGATATTTCAAAAAAGTGAGAAAATTAAAAAAAATAAATGACATAATTAACCTTGTGAAGTCAATTGAACAATCTGAGCATGTGCAAAAAGAGAAAAATCTTCAATCCCCAGATCATCGCTACAAGAAATTATCAATTTTTCAACCTAAAAAAAAAAAAAAACCCTGGTTTGTTCACCCTTTGTTACGTTCCCTTTTTTTATCTTCCCATCCACCACCTCTCTCATTTTTATCACTGGTCCGTGAAAGGATGAGGGAGAACAGGAGGCAGTTCGACCGCCAGAGGGTTTTTGTTTGGGGAGAATGCGTTTTTCGGAGGAAAAATGGCTCCAGTCAGGTGCTGAATTGTCTGGAGATCTAAATGGAGCCCAAATGAGGGCACGGGAGGTGCACTTAGCAGCTGAGATATCGATTGCGGGATCATCTTGGTGAGTACTGTAATTATTCTCCGAGGGAGATGCAGTCGCCGGGTAGTGACGCTTTCGACAATTAGAGTACAATAAGAGTCATAAGGCCGTCGTCACACACCAGCGGTGGCAGATATGCTGTCGGCAGGTCGTGTGATATCACCCAACTTCTGGCCTAATTTCCATTTGCACCCGCACCTTGCATACTTACGCTAAATAAATTTGTCTAAGGAGTTTGGGAAAATAAACTTGAAATGTATGACTTGTTCTCTACAATCTACAGAAGCTGTCAGTTGACTTCAAGCTCCATTCCGCATAAATAGACCAGATTTAGGACTAACAGCCAAGAGGTTTGAGGGGAAAATAAGGGTTGCGCCGACTATAAAAACCGGCTCAGGAGCTCGCTGTCATCGCTAGGTTATTTTATTATCGCAGTTAAATGCGGATTAACTGCAGAGAACACATCGATCCACACCGTTAACAGCATTCCAGGTCAAATTTCAAGCTTCAATGAGTTTCTAGGCTAAAGAAAAATGCACAAATTAGTCAATTTGTGTCATATACCAAATATTTCTTGAATGTCCAGATGGTTAAAAAGTGCTCCTGTGGAGGGCATTCAACTAAAATCACTGATTCTGTGTCCATCGATACAGCTGATTCATACTTTAATGGTATTTCAACCTCTGGAGGTTTGGAGTCTGGAGGTTTTTCCAGGTTTTCAGGATTTTCCAAGAGATATTATTTGACAGCTAAACAAAAAGATCCACGAACATTTCAGAAGATCTCAAAAGAAATATTTTTTTCTCAAGGATAAAATTTTGAACGACAGGATCAGATGAGTGTTTCATCAGACAGAAAGTGTATCAATTATAGATCAATTCTCTAAAGTGGTTATGAGGGAGCCTAAACTTTTGCACTCTGTAGAAGGTTTTCGATATTTTTTGGAGTCATATTTATTTATTTATTTATTTATTTATTTATTTTATGACAAAAATATTAACATGTTGATCTTAATATATTAACTGATTTTTTCCCCCGATTCCATTCGTGTTTAACTCACAACAATGAACCGATTATTCATTTATATTTTCAGAATTAAAACTTCTTTTACCCTGAATATTAAGTCCAGCCGAAGTTAATTTGACCTCTGACCCTACATGCTTGAGGAAGTCCAGATATTTGTGCTTTTTTTAAAAAAAAAAATATTATTCATTAATAAGCATAATTTTCTGTTGGATCTCTTAGATTAAAAAAAATCAATAATTAAAATTATTATATGTATAAAAAATAAATAAAACTAGTAACCCAACTGGGAATATGTGGAACCTTCTCCATATAGCTGCTGACGTACCTTTTGGGCTTTAACTCTAAATTATACATCATAGGCTACATGAAATGATTCTTAATTCATGTAGTAAATAGAAATCACATCATTTCTGTGAGTTAGTTCGTTCATTAGTCCGTTTATGAGTCAGATCCCTATCAGTGACGGTTATCGCTTTCTGACACGGAAAGCACGGACGTCAAATGACAAAAAGAAATTTTTTATTTCACGTTACCTGAATATGCAATGTGACCTCCTTCCTTTTCTTTTTTTTTTCTCAGAAAATGACCTGTCACAGCAGCATGGGCTGAACTGAGAAGCACTTGCAGTCAGCTAATCAACTTCAACGTGTTTTTTTTTTTTTTTCTCCGACAGCCGGGGAGAGATCTGAAAGAATCTATCAAACTATCGCTCTCTGGATTTGAACTAAATTAATATCTTTTTTTCTTTTTTTGCATGATCAAATGCAAAAATGGGATCAAATTGGGGTAGCAAAGTATCTGTAAAATAAATTTATTTATTTATTTATTTATTTATTAATAAATAAATTTAGCCTTCACAAAATACTAACAGCTTTCAAATGATTGCTTATTCAAAAAAAAAAAAAAAATCTAAAGTTATTTTTAACAGTAGTTATAACTAGAAATAGGCTGTAAGATGTTAATATGTGTCTTATACATAAAACTGCATGCTATTACCACTGTATATTTATGGTCAGTGTAAGATATAAAAAGCCCATCTGTGTATCTCTAACAGCTACTAGTCAGAATTTCTCTAACTCTTGTAACCATTCATAATAAATGATAGACATTGCTATAAAATGGTGCATTTTAATAAGTAATTATAACTATTATGAATTTATTCATGGACCATCATAGATTTATAGGTTTTCCATTACCTAGACTGCTTTACTGCTGCATGATTTCTACACTCTTAATAATAATCGTGAATATTTAAAAACAAGCCAGTGGGGAAGAATTTAAATGACGCTTAATGGAGTTCTGGAGAAGGATGATGCCTGAAGCTCCACCTTCTTGCTGAGTAACTTTTTATGATGAATTGTTATCTTTTCTAGTAATGGAGCTGGACTGCTGTTATACAACAATACCTGATGAAGCGATATCAGGAACTACTGGGACAATTCCTGGCCAGACCACTAGAAGGCGTCTGCTACAGATTCACGTGGTTTTCCACACGTGTTTTGTTTCCTGTTTGATCGCCTCTTATACCGCGACTATTTTTGTTTGTTTATATTTACATTTTAACGTTGTGGAACATCCGTGAAACAAACTAGCTTGTGTTATCACCTACGTTGTAGCAACTAGAAACAGCTGTTCCTTAACAAGCCTCATTTTTTTCTCTTTTGTGGAAAAACCTGTGGCTTGTCATGTTACTGAAAAACAACTTGACTGCTACCTAAAGCACTTATACTGAAGACTTCCATAAAATCTAAGTTTAAAAATACCTCCTCATAGAAAATGCCCACATTTCTGGTCTGTTTATGTGGCACGTCCTTGAAGTCTACAAGTTCTACCATAACACATCAGAAAGATTTGAGACAGCAGAAAAACTTCTTACCTCCAAGAGTGGCTGAGACCAGGAAGTGTGTGCCATACTTCTTGATGATATTGTCCGCGATGGTCTGCAGGCTCGGCCGCCGCCCCAGCTGCCTGATGTTGCGCACAAATTCGGGGTCAAAGGGTACTGCTTCCTGCCTCTCCACAGCCAAGTTGTTCACCTTCCATCGGCCAAACTCCCTGCAGAACACCAGAATATACCGTACAATTCACTAAAAATATACAGGCTCTATTAAAATTGGCTTGACACACCACTGAGAATTAATAAAATGAATAAATTCCCCCACGGACTATAACAGAACCAGCTATTTTATCACCTGGCTGTAAAAAAAATTAAAAACCCTGATATTATAGCTTCAATGAAAAATATATTTTGGCATTTTCAATTATTTTGAATGTTTGTATCATTACATGTGACACCTCTCATTTTTGGCACATGATTCCCAACTTCTGGTTCTTGTTGACAACATTGCATTTGTTACTAACACCTTAATACAAGAAATCTATCGTTCTACCATATCCATCCATCCATCCATCCATTCGTCAATTTTTCAAACACAGGGTCATGGACAACCTGGAGCCTAGCCAAGGGGACTTGGGGACATCCCATTGCAGGGCACAATTACACACATACCTATTCACACACTACGGACAATTTAGATATGCTAATCAACATATATCTTTAGACCAGGAGAGGAAACTGGAGTACCTGGAGGAAACCTCCAAAGCACAGGGAGAACATCTGGGAATACAACCCTCAACTACCAGAGGTGCAAGGCCACTAAGCTGTAATGCCACCCTCTACCCTATATCAAAGGTGTTTAACTGGATTCTCTATATGAGTGACAGTGGAGGCCATTCAGCTACATTAAATTCACTGCCATTTTCATGTAACCAGCTTTTGTGCTTTGAAGTATGCCGTATCATCATGCTGGAAGTCATTAAAAGATGGGTAAATTGTAGTCATTAAGGTATACAATTGGTCAACAAAACTCAAAAAATCTATGAAGTGGCTGTCCAATCTTGTCTGCATAGAGCCAGTGTGGATGCAGGGATGATGATGGATGATTAGTTCTTTCAAGCAGGAGCCACACCTGATTTCACCTGAGTAATCAACTGATCTTGGTTTACTTGGTTGGAATGAAAACATGCACCCACAGGCCTTTGTGGATAAGATTTGACAACCCTTGGGGTATGACATTTGAAAGATTCTTGACTGTTATTATGCAAGAAAACTTTCCCCACACCATTGGGCTGCACCATTACACCCCACACCATTACACCATTGGGGCACACCATTACACCCCACACCATTACACCATTGGGGCACACCATTACACCCCACACCATTAGGCACACCATTACACCCCACACCATTACACCATTGGGGCACACCCTTACACCCCACAACATTACAGTATTAGGTATACCATTACACCCCACGCCATTAGGCACACCATTATACCCCACACTGTTACACCATTGAGGCACACCATTACACCCAACACTATCTCACAATTGTGGTGGTGGTAGACTAAATGGTTAATGCTCTGGGTTCCATATGTGACAAATAAAGGCTATTTAACTTACTCTACCACCACTAGTCTAAACTGCAACAGAAATTAAGAGACATTCATCAGAACATGCAAAACTTATCCAATCTTTAATTTTAGCAGTTTGAGTGTACCTGTGCTCAATCTTGCCTCAGATTCCCATCCTTGACTTGCAGGTAGTGGAACCTGGTCTTTTGCTTTTGTAGCCCACCTGTCTCAAGTTCTCAGGTTTTGTTCTTTCTGAGATGCTTTTCAGCTCAACATGGTTATAAAGAGTGTTACCAGAACCTTCTTGTCAGATTAAACCAGGCTGGTCGCTCTCTTTTCACCTCACTTGTCAAGTCAATTCCACTCCCTGGAACTGCCCCTGACTGGACCATTCTGCTGTAAACTGTAGTTTTGCCTGAAAAATCCCAGGAAGCATTTTCTGAAATTCTCAAACCGGCCACATCCGCCAGGGTCAGAGTTGAATCACATTTTTTTTTCTGAAACCATACTGAACATATGACTCAGAATCACACATATATAGAAAACATATTAGCGTACGAACCCGTAGACTCCAAGAAGTGACAAAGTGCAACTATAGTGTAAGATAGCGAGCCGTTAGAAATGAAAAAGCAGCGTGTGACAGGAAAAGGCCACAAAAGCAATCAGCACACAATCTGGCTCTCCTTTCCACCTCCTCCTGTTTATACCACTTCTGTTCCACACTTCCCCTGTACACTTGGCCGACACAGACAAGAACAGTAGGTGGGATTTGATTGTGCTGGGACTTAAAGAGGCTCAGCAGGGAGCCAGGTGCTAAACACACTGTACGCTTCTTTTTTTTCTCTGGAATGTAATCTGCTCAGATCTTTCTATATCTATTTTCCACCTCTGGTGTTCTGACCTGAAAGGCATGGATTTTTAAGTGTGTAGGGTGGATGGCTTGGGAGGAAGGTCTTTAACATATTGTTCATAATCAGCAAGATGTTCCCTCCACTCAGCATGCATGCCTATTACCGGTGAGTCAATATGTCTCGCTGTACAATGCGTACATTAATTATTTTTCTTATCCGGTTCATTTTTCATGCTACTATTTGAGCTCATTTAGAGTTATCTCACTCAGCACAGTCCTACTCAAGGACACCAATAGTCCGCTTTTATAACAGAGCAAATCATGGGAAGGATCAGTTATTAGGTTTAAGAAAATCTGTCACTGCTAGCCATCAGCTCCATTGAGAGGTCCTTAGGATGTGTGGAGCTTTGATAAATGGTAGCACTGGAACTGGCAATGTAACAATGTAAAATTCAGGCTTTTGCATCCAATAAACTTTATTAAATTCCCAAATGTACAACGAGATAAAGTTACACGAGTGGGAGGTTTTTACTTCACTGTTGAGGGACAAACAAAGACCACATTCATTAAAATGCAGGAATAATGCAAAACTCCGCACAGAGAGTTCAGGATCGAACCTTGGACCCTGAAGCTGTAAGCCACTAACACCACCTCCTACACCACTCTACAACGACTCTAATATTCCTTCTTTTTTTTTTTTTTTACCAATATGATATTACAGTACTTTCTGACATATCATTTCTAAAGTTTTTCTTGATCAACATTCAGATGATGTCTTGCCACAATTAGCATCTATATGAATTATGAAAGATAACTTTTTTCACTCTGTCAATTGCTGCATAAAAGTATTATATCATGTGTCAAGGATTTGATCTGCTCAGTCTAATAGCTATTCTCACGATTTATATATATAATGCTATATATATAATGCAAGGCCATTTTAAAAATGTATGCTGTTAATACTTTGGACTTACAATACATTTCTAATAAGAGTTTGGGAAATGCTTACTTTAAAGTTTGTTTCTAGGATATCCCCTAAATACTGGTCTGTTTTGTGGGGAGGGTTTAAAATGTTCATTGGGCATTTGTCAGAGTGATTTTATTAGCCATTGGTCAGATGACTAGTTTTGATTGATCATTAGGCTGTTTTGGGCTTGGTTTTGATTGGCTGTTGGAACAGTTTTGGGCTTGGCTTTAATTGGATGTTGGGACAGTTTTTGGCTTGGTTTTGATTGGCTATTAGAACAGTTTTGGGCTTGTTTTGATTGGATACTGGGGCAGTTTTGGACTTGGTTTTGATTGGCTATTTGGAACAGTTTTGGGGTTGGATTTGATTGGCCATTGGGGCAGTTTTGTGCTTGGTTTTGATTGGCTGTTGGAACAGTTTTTGGCTTGGTTTTGATTGGTTTTTAGGGAACTTCTAGGGCTGATCTTCATTAGCCATTGGGGTAGATTTAGGGTTAGATTTCATTAGCCATTGGGTTGGTTTTAAAGCTGATTTTATTATGAGGTTTTGGGGTTAGTTATGATTGACAATTCAGACATGTTATTTTTTTTAATTGTTCATTGGAATTCTTTTGGGGCTGGATTTGATTGGCCACTAGTTATGGTTATGGTCATAGGTTATATGGTTTTTCACAAGGGATCATTTGTTGGTTTTAGGCCTGTTTTGTAGTTTGTTTTGCTTGGTCATTTGGCTGTTTTCTAGCTGTGTCGATTGATCATTGGGTTGTTTGTGTTGCCATGTTGCTGTGTGTGTGTTTAATTGGATTGGCCACTGAGCTGTTCTTTAGGATTTTAGTTTTTAGTAAAAGTTTTGATTGTCCATTGGGATAGTTTAATAAACAGAACTCAGTAGTTTTGTGAAAATGCACAAGGCAATTCAAACACTGTAATCAACAGTATTCCTAGAACTATGGTGCAAATCCAAATCTGAATAATGGTGAAAGAGCTGCACAGAAAATGTATGAAAATAACAAGGCAAGGGTCATACAATAAGGCCAATGCCTCAAACATACTGAATTTGTTTTATTTATTTATTTGTAAATGCAAGATCTCTTAATGAAAGCACTCAGAATGAGGAAGAGTCTCTAAACCTCTGGGGATGTTGTTCTCTGGTGGCGTGGCATTGAAAAGTCCCAGGCAGATGTGACAGATGGTCAGTTGAGCTGGTTTTAAAATGTCCATTTGGTTGTGTTTGGGGCTGATCATTGGGCTAGTTTTGATTGGCCAGTGGGATTTGCTTGAGAAGATGGATTTGGGGTTAGTTTTGCCAGGGGGCTGGTTTTGATTCCGCTGTTTATTTCAGGCTTGCAGTTGTTTTGATTGGACCATTTGATTGGTCATTGCTTTTGTATCACCGACTAGGCAACCCTGACCATTGCAAATACATCAGATTACGTAGATGCGTTATCAAGTTTAACTTTCTCGCGCATTGCCTGCATGCAGCAAATTTTAAGAATAAAAAACAAAGCAAAAATATACAAATGAAATAAAACAAAGTGTAAAAGTAATTGCTGGTGTTAAATACAGTCGCGTGTCTGTACCTGTAAATCTTGTAGCGCGTGGCGAAACCGTGCTGGTGTCGCTCGGAGAAGTCGGTGAACTCGTGCGCGCGGCAGAACGGCCCCTTGTCCGCCAGCAGCCACGCGAGGCGCTCCGCGGCCCCTGCGCACGCCCCCGCGGCCACGAGCAGCAGCAGCAGGAGCAGCGCGCGGAGAGCACCGTGCCTGGCCATGCATCCGCGCGTGCCGCATGCCCGCTGCGCTTTCCCAGGTTTGCAACTGCAAGGTAACGTGAACGTACCTCGCGTGTCAAGTCCGAAGAAAGGCTTCACTGATGCACGTTAAGTCAATAACATAGCCGGTACAGGTGGTCGCATTTACAGCATCCATACAGATCTTGCAGTCCCTTTTTTTTTCTTTCTCACCTCACTGCAAACTAACTTTGTTTCCTAAATGCACGGGGATTACAGAAACGTTCCCAAATTCGATGCGACCCCTAGTTTAGTAAGTCCAGTGCACGCGGAGTAAGTGGCGAATCCGAGCGGTTATCTGCAGAGCACGCGCGAGCTCCACATACGGTGTCTTCTGACAGCTTAGGAAAAAAAAAAAGTGTCATATCAGACTAAGCATCGGATCCGTCTAATTTTCGTGATCCTCCCCAACAATTCCGACAGGCAAACAAGTTTAACACCGCATTAAGAAACGCGCATTAACTCGTGTTGCGAGCGCGCGCGCGAGAAGACGAAGAAGAGGAGGAGGAGGAGGAAACATGATGCATTTGCCATATCGCTTATCTGCAGGGTGAGAGAAGTGCACGCGCGCCTAGTGCACTTTGGAAACGCTCTGCATTTTAAAGGACAATCTCTCTCTCTCTCTCTCTCTCTCTCTCTCTCTCTCTCTGCACATGCGTTTTAAAATCCTACACTGTTGTCCTCCTTTCGTCCACGCGCATGCACGTGCTGTGTACAGAAAGCGAATTAAGCACAAAAAGCTACTTGCAAATCATCTGTTTAGGCTTTAGATGATGCATGATTGCAAAGTGGATGATGAGTCGATTTGGCTGAAAACATAACAACAACAAACAATCTGCTAATGTGTTTTTTGAAGCAATCACAGGCATGCTTTTATTTGATATCACTGATTAGCCTTATATGACCTTTGGCCCTGTGACCTTAGGGTGCCACTTTGTAGTAAAGGGTTAGTAGACTGTGTTTATGTATTAAATGAACCTGTAAATGCCTGTAATTCTTTTCTTCCTCTTTGATTGAATCTATATTAGTACATCATAGTGTCATATATCATTAACATTATGAAAATTGCACGAGTTGGCCGTGACGTTGCACTCCATTAACACGCCGGGACCTGAGCACGCTTCGGGTAATGAAGTCACTCAGTTCAGAATCACTGTTTGCCTTTTTAGGTGGAAATTAAATTCCGCCGTCTGAAGCGGCACATCTATTAAGAGGCACAGAGAGAAAGATGAGGAGAGGCAGGGGAAGAGAATAAGATAATGAAAGCGAGCAAGAGAAGGATAGAGAGAGAGAGAGAGAGATGGTGGGAAGGAAGGAGGGAGGGAAAGAGATGTAGAGGAAGGGGGGAATAGAGAGCTAGGCAGAAAGCAAGACACAAATAAGGGCGAGATAGAAAAGTGACAAGGACAAAGAGAGAAAAGTGTGGAAGAGAAAAGGAGATGGAATAATTATGGTGCCTTTGGGATTTGGAGTTGTATTTGGTAAAACTTATGAGTTACGCTGCATGAATTCATTGCTTAAGACAAAAAACAAAGGGAAGCTTTTGTCTGATTTATTAAAGACATCTTCTTTTGTAACAATATCTGCAACCAGACACTTTGCTGGGGAGATACGGATGGATGGATTTATTTATTTATTTTTCAAAATTCCCTTTAATTCAAATATGTTGGCAGGTTTCCTCGCTTGGTTTAGGTTTCTCTTGGGTTCATGTCAGCACTTTGTTTAATTCCCATAACTTCTTTTCAGATATGGATGTGTGTGTGTGTGTGTGTGTGTTTAGGATTATTGCTTTGTTGCGTAACCCAAAGGAAAATGCAAGGCTCTTTTAATAACAGCAAGTCATCCAGGTCCCAATGCAGTATCCCTATAACTATCACACTACCACCACCATGCTTCAAAGCTGGTACATTCTGACTGGAAGATGGTGTATTTCCTTTATCCCAGACATAATAGGAACCCCATTACCCCAAAATGTTCCAATTTCATTTTAACTGTCCAAAAAACATCATCCAAGTTACTTATTTTTGCTTAGCCAAATCACATCTCACCCAAGAATTCCACATTTTCTGTGTATCCTGTAGTCAGGAATACTTAGCTAGAAAAGTCTGCACTGTTTAAAATGTACTTCTCAGGTATTTTCTCACTTTCGGGGGGGGGGGGGGGGGGCGACTTGTTACTGTGCCCTTTAAGAAATGTTTCACTACTGGGAAAATTCACCACTATTCCAGGTCTTCGTCATTTAATAATAATGGCTTTTACGCTGGTTCACTGGAGTTCAAATGCCTTGAAAATGACTTTATGGTGCTTTTTTTTTCCCCCTCACCTCTTTTGAAATTTTCTTTGATTGTTCCGTAATAAGCTTGTAGAAACTTGCTTCACACTGAGAGCAAGGTTTCATACGAGTGAGTTTTTAGCAGCAGACAGGTCTGGCTGTGTTCACCCAGCCGAATCTAATTCTCAATCAAATTTGGTTAATTTAATGGTGAGGGACGACTGCTGAGCGATATTGGTGCTACTCCGGGCGTACAAATTTGTGCCTTAAATAATGTGAGACGTAATTAGAAAATATAATTTGTATTCAAAAATACATTGAACACAAAGGCATCTTTGAAATCATGCAGTGGGACAAATAAGCACTAATAAAAGAAACCTGGAGGGGGGGGGGCAAATACTTTTGCACAGCATTGTGTAAATTCGGTATAAAGTAATCTTAAGATTTAATTTTATAATAATGAGGAATGAAATTATGCAACAAACTTCAGTCCTAACATTTAAAAAAGTGTGTAGTTGAAAGGATTTAAAATAAATTTTTGTGAAATAAAACATAATTCATGTACTTTAGCTGATTTTCTCGAGAATGTTTAAAATATCGATCAAAATTCATATTTATCCAGGCAGCAAAGCATCTCTACAGTGTCCTGCTACCAGCAACCATGCTTCACATTTACTAATTAGAATGGAAATTGTTTTTTCTAAAGAGAAAAATTGAAATAAAATCATTTGAGAAAGAAATGAAGTACATATCCAAAAGGATGAGAAGAAAAGATACGCGAAAAAATAGTGAGATAAAGAAGGAAAAGTTGTATATGTTTCTGCTTTAGTTCATATAGAATTGATTGCATTTTCGCATTAAAATGTTCCTGATTTAGGGGAAAAAATCCACAAATATTGCCGTGCATCCTAATCCGAATGTTTCACAGCTTATTTTATTGTTGATTTAATTGGGGGAAAAATAGAAATAAATAGTGACATTGCTATGGAAGTTTGTTTAGCTCAAATACAACTCACGTGACTTGAATTAAAAATAAATAAATAATAAAAAATGCATCCCAATAGGATCACGCTACCACCACCGCGCTTCACAGTCACCACAGTATATTACTATAAGATGCTCCATTCTATTTTATTTATTAAGAGAAGGAAAAGAAAAAGACACAGCAGTTACAGTGAGGTGGGGAGGAAAAAAAAGACTTTCTTTAAGGTTTATTTATCTGGTTTAACAATTCTAGAGGGGTTTAAAGTTGTTTTACTCGGAACATTTTATGAAAAAGAAAAACCTGCCTCATAGGGTACTACGGAGAAGCTTTAAGGGACAAAATGAAATACGTTATGGTGCCTTTTTCGTTTTTTTTTTATTTATTAATTTTTTTTGAGAGAGATAGAGAACAAGAACATAGCCAAAGGGACGAAAAGAAGTAAAAAAAAAAAGAAAGAAAAAAAGAAAAATGTAGTAAGTCGCAGAATGAAGAGGGAAAGTAAAAAAAAAACACACACACTGAGGTAGAGTGTTAAATATCATCTATCATCCTAAGAGGAGTTTTCAGATCGCCCTTCTTGGGAGGATTTCGACGCGGCACCCACAGCAGAGGGGGGGGGGGTGGTTTCCAAAATGTACCTGCTCGTGCATTAAGGTGAGATTTGTAGCTTTAACGGCATGAGAAGGAAATGAAGACAAGGGGAATGTGAAAGAGGGACAGGGGGAAAATACAGATACAGAAAGATAGGGATTGAAGGAAGATGGAAGGAGAGAGAGAGAGAGAGGTGAGAGAGAGAGGATGAGGGAAGTAAAAGAGAGTGAGGGGGAAAAGAAGAGAGAGAGAGAAGGAGATGGTAAGGGGAGAGAGAGAGAGGGAGAGAGGAGAAAGAGTGAGAGAGAGAGAGAGAGAGAGAGAGAGAGAGGTGAGAGAAAGAGGATGAGAAGAGAGAGAGAGAGAGAGAGAGAGAGAGACAGGGGAGCAAGAGAGGATGAGGGAAGCAAAAGAGAGCAAGGGGGAAAAGAGAAGAGAAAGAAGGAGAAAAAGAGAGAGAGAAAGAAAAAAGAGAGAGAGAGGCAGAGAGAAAGAGAGGGAATGAGAGAGATACAGAGAGAGAGAAAGAGACACAGGGTGGCAAGAGAGGATGAGGGAAGCAGAAGAGAGTGAGGTGAAAAAAGAGGGATGAGAGAAAGAGAGAGAGACAGAGAGATGGTGGGAGAGAGAGAGAGATGGTGAGAGAGAGAGGGGTAAATCAGTTCCCTAAGACTGAAGCCTGTTATAGGCCGGGGTGGTGTGTGTGTGTGTGTGTACACAGTAATTGAAACGCCTATACCTCTGCACTTCCTCGTTTCGCTCTCCCGCTCGTTTCACTTGTTCTCGCTCGTCTTTTTTCACGCTCTGTTCCTCGCGTTAGTCTCTTACTCTCCTCTCCTTCCTCTGACGCTGGCTCTCAGTGTGCTAAAGCAGCTCCTGAAAATCAGCAGAGGGATCACTCATGTAGATTTCACCTGACAAAAAGCGAGAGATGCGAGGTTTGCTTGAGGGTAACAGAGTAACACGAGACTGAGTGTGTGTGTGTGTGTGTGTGTGTGAGCACAAATCACAGTAGCCAAAAAGCCTGTAGGCATCATTTCTGAGGCAAGGGCAGCGATTTATAATAATAATAATAATAATAATAATAATAACATTTAAGTCTGAGCATTTAATTATTTCTTTTTGGAAAATTTCTATGATCAAAACAATAAAAAATTACAAATATTTTAAAGGAACATCTGCAACAAAAATTTCTGATGCATGAACTTCAGCATCAATGTGCTACGTTTCAGGAATGAGGGAACTACCACCACCATGCTTCACAATTAATATTAATATTGTTTTAGTGTACTGGGAACAAAAGAGAAGAATAAAAATAAATAGTGATATAGGAAAGAAAGAAAGAAAGAAAGAAAGAAAGAAAGAAAGAAAGAAAGAAAGAAAGAAAGAAAGAAAGAAAGAAAGAAAATATCTAAAGAAATGTGGATGCTTCCTGGTTAGTATTCTTCCAGAGTTGAACATTACATTCAAACAGGAAAGAACTGACCCATAATGTTCTCCTGTGGCACACAAAAGAAAGGTCCATTTCGTTTTTCTTTTCTCTTTTCTTCCTCCTTTTATAGAAAGCATTTTTGGAGAAGCAATCCAGCCTGGAATCGTTTCTAAAGAACCCGTTATCAATAAATGCATTACTGTGACAGTGCACTCTTTCATTTCTCATCTTAATGCCTTTAAATGGATAGATGTGCTGTGTTGTTGCGTGCTCACCGAACAAATATGCACTTTCTGATCTAAAAATAATGGAATTCTTCAATCTGATTGGCCGGATAGTGTAAAAAAAAAAAAAAAAAAAAAAAAAAGATTCTCTAACAGCGGTTTTGTCAATCGTCTTGGCTGGAATTCAGATCTCAGGTTTATATAAACACCTTCGTTTCCTATTGTTTCTATAGTAACAACAAATCTATAGGGACTCCTTGGATGTTGCATGGAATCCAAGTGTAAAAATAAGCAATTAAAATAATAATAATAATAATAATAATAATAAAAGTGTTATTTAAATAACAATAAATAAATAAATAAATAAAAATCATAGAATGCAATTAAAATTCTTAGTGAAATCCTTTTCAAATGTTTGTCATAAAAGTGGATTAAAAAAATAAAATAAAACCAGCTAGAATAAAAATAGAAATAAAATAATATGTATAATTAAAAAGGAAAAAATATATAGGAAATATGGATTGGTGGCAGAACAAAATATAAAATAGAATATAAAAATAGATAATAATATAATAAAAAGATACTAAGAATAGAATTGCAGTAAAATAAAAATAAGTAGAATAAATAATAGTAAAGTAATTTCTGGAGTCTTCAGTATCAGCATTCTTTTTTTTTTTTTTTTTTTTTTTCATTATTAGACAAAAGAATGTAACGTGACGTAACTTTGAGAAAAAAAAAACCCCTGGATGTTCTACACAAAATGTAGGTCTAAATGGATAAAAAAGATAATAATGTTGTTCTATAATAAATGTCGGCTCTGTGAGAGGAATGAGGATCTTTCTTGTGGTGCTAGCAGTAATTCCGGTGTTGAGTTATTTCTTATGTAACACAACACACGTCTGCACACACTCCTGGCCTTTGGAGTGAAAGAAAAGCAAAAAAAAAAAAAAAGGTTCTAGCCCACTCTGCTTTAGAAAACTCAGAAGAAGTTCAAGCCATTCACTTCTAATATTTACAAAAGCCGTTTATGGGAATAAATGGTGTGTATAACTTTAATAACCTCAGTAACCTTACTTCTGATTTCAGTAACTGAGATGGGGTGATTTAAATATTATTCAGAAAGCAGATAGAGCTACTGTATTCCTATAAACTTCAGAAACTGTATTTCAATCCAAACCTGCAAGTTGCGTCAAGACTTGCAGGGGGGGGGGTGATTATTTATAGGGATTCGTGTGATTGGAAACAGGTGTGTGTGATTAGTAATCAAGAGTCAGATGAAAAGAACACGTGAAAATGTGAACATTTACAGAGAGCCCGGGATCCGAGAGCATCTAGAGCCTGGATTTTTCAGAAGTAATACTTAAAATATGTGGGATAAATAACAGATAAATAAATAAATAACAGATATTTCTACATTTTCATTTGAGGAAAACAACTAACTAATAAAATTATTCTCTCAAAAAACTTTATCACATCCTTCTCAAAAAAATAATTTTAGTCTTATTTCCATCCATTTTTTTTTCCAAGCCTTTATCCTGCACAGAATTGCGAGGAACCTGGAGTCTATCCCAAGGGACTCGGGGTACAAGGCAAGGGGACAATTCATCACCCCAAAAATCCCATACACCTTCTTACACACTATGGACATGCCAGTAAGCCTATGTGTCTTTGGATTGACAGAAGAAACTGGAGGAAACCCTTAAAGCACTGGCAGAACATGCAATCTCCTCAAACACGGTGGAGGTGGGAATCGAATAGAGGTGCAAGGCTGTAGTCAGCTCCAAAGCCAGAGCTAGCTCAGACCTGAGGATACAATTTATGCACATTAGGGACACCTAATGACAACTGGAGACACATTAAGGACACTTTCAGGACACCAGAACAGACCTGGGCACACATTAAGGACACCAAATTAGACCTGCGGACAACTCAAGGCCACCAAAATAGACTATGGGACACCTTAAAGACACCAAAATAGATCTAGGGACACCTTAAGGACACCAAAAAAGACCCGGAGACACATTAAGGACACCAGAATAGATGTGGGGACCCATTAGGGACACCAAAATAGACACAATAAGAACACGATAATAGACCTGGGGACACCATAAGGTCACCTTGAGGCCACCAAAATATACATGGGGAGGCCTTAAGGACACCAAAATAGACCTGGGGACACTTCAAGGACACCTTAAAAACACCACAATAGACCTGGGGACACCTTTAGGTCACCTAAATAGACCTGGGGACACCTTAAGAACACCTTAAGGACATCAAAATAGACCTGGGGACACATTAAGAACACCCTAGAGTCAGCAAAATAGACCTTGGAACACCTTAAGAACACCTTAAGGACATCAAAATAGATCTGGGCACACCTTAAAGAAACCTTACGGTCAGCAAAATAGACCCTGGGTCACCTTAAGGACACCTTAAGTACACCAAAATAGACCTGGGGACACCTTAAGGACAGCAAAATAGACCCGGGGACACCTTAAGGACACCAAAATAGACCCGGGGACACCTTAAGGCCACCAAAATACACCTGGGGACAACTTAAGGACACCTTACGGTCAGCAAAATAGGCCTTGGGACACCTTAAGGACACCAAAATAGACCTTGGGACACCTTAAGGACACCTTAAGGTCAGCAAAATAGACATGAGTCAAGGTCAAGTCCACTGAATTGTTTTAGGTTTTACTACTTGTCTTCATTCATATATTGTGCAAATCATTATACTTCTTTCTAGACCAAAGACACTTCTAGCCAAAGTTTGTGCATAAGAAAATACACCACAAATGAGGACAAGATCAGTTCCCATGTCTGAGACAAATCCAAATAAAAATGCCAACACAACCCAAGCAAACATCTTGAGACTGAATGTAAGACTTACAGCCCTAGGCAGTGATACATAGTATGAATACTTTAAAGCATGCTACTGACTTATAATAATAAAAAAAAAACTTCACCAAGTAGAAATATGTTGGTCCCATGACTGTAAATAGCCAGGTCAAATTCCCAACCTTGGGAAAAAAAACCTCACTGGGAATGTTGTCAAAATGTCATTGACATATAATATACAAAATGAAATGTCCTGCATTGTGTCCAGCTGATACAAAAACAACTGAGTCACTCAGTCTGGAAGAATTCAACTGAAGAAAATCAATGCTCGAAATCAGTCATAATGCTCAGTATTCAGTCCATTAATTCATAAATCCATATTAAACCCTTAGTTCTAAAAAAAAAAAAGATCAATTATCTCCCCTTCATGACAAGTTAATAATAATGTTATGCGTCTTTTATCTACTGTGTTATGACATGCTGGGTTAAATGGCACTAAGTGCTTGTGATACAAGCTTCTAACGCTGAGAGGGATGGTTTTTTTTCCCTAAAGGATTCAGCTTTGGTGTTAATTTTGCCTTGTAGCTCTGCCAATTTCTCATACACACCAATGAGGTAGAGTTAATTAAAGCAGGGAGTCATTAAAACACTTTAAAATGGATTAATAAACACATTGTTTTATGTTTCCAGTGGATCTGTAGACTTTCAACATATCAGTGATTAGATACATACAGTATTGTATCCACTTAATGGACATGTAACTATATATTTTGATCGCAATTAGCCTAATTGCATGAACATGGTTACGTAAAATGACATGTAAACACTAAAACTTTCCATTTTGGACCAATGGGATGTATCCAGCTCCAGGTCTGCATCATGGCTCCACATTGAGGAATTGAAAAATCTGATCGAGAGACTTCACAAAGACAGAAACGGATACGGTGACCAGCTAAAAATCAGTCGGGACCCAGTTGCAGCAATAATCAGGAGGTATAGAGAGAGGATTGGTGGCTTTCCGCCAAAATGTAGCTCGGAAAAACAGACACCCAAGTCCTTCAGACTGATATTTGAGGGTTTATCAATGGAACTCAGAGTTTCTGTGACAGCTCAGACATTGCAAAGGACATTAAAGTCGAGAACTTGTATGGAAAGCTTCCAAGAAAAGAAAACCCTCACTTGCTTTCCGCCACTTCCCAAACTCCCAAGATTACATTTTTGCTAAATATCCTAAAAAGAAGTCTGAGGAATATTCAGAGCACTTTTACATTTATGGCATTTGGCAGATACCCTTATCCAGAGCAACTTACATTTTATCTGATCTTATACAACTGAGCAATTAAGGGTCTTGCTCCGGGACCCGGCGGTGATAGTTTGGCGGACCTGGCATTTGAACTCACAACCTTCTGATCCAACATCTCAACCACTAAGCTACCACATCCCTTCATTCTTCAGTCAGAGGAGCCTAAGATAAATTTGTTCAGGTTCAGGACTTCCACAGTGACTGCATAGTCATGACAGTGAAGCATGGTGGTGGAAGCGCAATGATAGACTGCTGCATGACTGCAAAAGATGTTATAGAGAGAGTTTTAAACCCTAGGTGGCACCATAAGTGCCTGGGGATATACCAAAATACTGTCTGACAAGTTGATTCAGTCTCCAGTCTCCAGAGGCTTGGCAGAAAAGGAACAGTCCAGCATGATAACGATCCAAAGTACATTGCCAAAATCACACAAGAGTTTCTAAAGAAGTAAAAAAGTGAATAATTTAAAAGCAATCGAATACGTTTGTGGAATTTTAAAGAGAGAAAAACATCTTCTCTAACTGAAAAAAAGAAAAACTTTGAAAAAATGGCAGAACATCTCCAGAATTTTCGGGTGTCCTTGAATCTGGCATCAAAGTTGGAAATAATCTCATTAAATGAAAGGTGCACGTTTATTTTTTTTTCTAATGTGAGGACTGTGTTTTTTTTTTTTTTTTAATTTATTAAAGTTTTTATTTTGACCTTAGCACAATTTGAATTATTTACATTTAAGCGATATGGTTTATACATATATATATATCAGCTAATATCAAGTTTTACTATCCAGCTCTACATTTTGTAAAACAGAATCTACATTCTAAAAATCTACAGATAAACTTGCACTACTGTTCGTATTCATGCTACAACAAACACTGACGCAGTGACAACAGTGAAAACAGCCACAAGGTAATTTTCGCTCAATGGGTCCCTTTGAAATCACTGCATGTCCCCCAGAGAGCTTTTTCATGTAATTACTGTAAAAACTCTGCCTGCAGAACTCCGTTTCCTCATGTGACACGTTATCTGTAAATCATTTTGTGTAATTGTAGGCTAAAAAAAAAAAAAAAAAAGCCTCTGGTATAACTTTCCCCAGTTGGTAATAAGATTATCGTTGACCTATAAAAACGTTTGTGCTAGATGCCAGCTTCACTCTGTATGTATATCTACATCACTTTTTTTTTTTGGACGGATCACACTGATAATTATGAATTGGTTCCTGTCCAAGATGAGAAGGCATTAATATTCATGTTGCGAGTTGAACTTTGCGCTTTGGCAGTCGTCCGAGCCGTTTGTGTACCTTCGTGATGTCAGCTTAATCCGCATTGCTGCTTTGCTTGTCATTTCGTGTGTAATTTCAACATTTGCTACAACAGTGTGATCTCACAGTCAGACATGTTTACCGTCTTGCTTTTCCACAGGAGCGGAGATAAAGTTAAGCTAAGTTAAACTGGTAGCTGTGGTAGATTCAGGAGGCTTGGATTGTACCGACACTCAGAAATATATGAAGATCATTGGTACTAATGGGAACTAAGGATGAGTTTTATAAAGTCATAGTATGATGATTAGTTACTGACATCCGTAACCTGCTCATGCTCTTGAGCATGTGGTGTAAATTCTAAACAAGAAGTTTAAATAACGACTCATATCTTTGATTTTTCAGCTTCAAATCATGTCTTTGAGGCTTTGAACGAAAAAGCCAAGCAGAAATCTGGAGAAATTGAAGATAAGAATCTTGTACTTTGACTATTACGGACATGTTTGTGGTACGTTGTTTGTACCATATGTTGTACCATCTGCTTTTACGACATGGATAGCAGCGTGTAATAATAAAGGATTAGTGATGCAGCTGTGTTCACCGCTCTGAAAATGTCATGATTCTGTAAGGGGTAAAAGGCAAAAAATAAATAAATAAATGAAAATACTAAACATTTGTGTTTGGTTTTGCATACAAAAACAACTACAAAAAATAATAAAATGCATATTTGTGAATTTCCTGACTTGTGTAATTACATCACTTATGTATACAATAATTTATTACAATACAATAATACAATTTATTAAATAATTAATTAATTTATTCATTTATTTGTTAGTTTGTTTATTTTTTCATTCATTTTTTTTTGCCTTTTACCCCTTACAGAATCATGACATCTAATAACCTTTGACATTCTGGGAAAGTTAATAATATTTAAAAAGACTGTATTTTTGTAACATTTGATTGATTGATTGATTGATGATATATATACAATAGATACTAATCAACCAAAAAGGAATAATAAATTTTATTACAGTCCGCCTTGATAATGCATTTGTAAGGATGTCTGCGACCAAATCTATTTCTTCTCCTCTGTCAGCCATTGTCAGTTAAAATATATATATTTTTATTTAGTTTGTGTGGTTCGCTGCCTCTGATTTCTCCAATTATCCAATCAAAGGACGGGAAATTGCTGATGTAATCGTATGCCTGCTAGATGACCCCAATGACGTCAACTCGAAATCTGATTGGGTTAATGTAACAATTTCATTGCCACTTATTTTAAGCTACGGGCGCCTGCACTATTGATTCTGAAGGCCTTAAGGCAGATTTCTTTTACCCTGGCAACACATGATGTCAGCCACTAGCTGAAATATGATTGGATAAATACTCTTATCATAAATATACACTACTGGAAGCAGTGCAACCGAGAGAAAAGCTATGAAATGTAGAGAATAGACTATTGGGAATAATTTAATACACATTCATGGAAAAATATATTAAAATGCAAGTCAGTGATTCAGATCACTGCTGTTTAGGCCAGAAGAGAAGGCCTTGTTGGCCCTGACAACCCACCACTGAGATATATATATATATATATATATATATATATATATATATATATATATATATATATATATATATATATATTGCCAGTCTTATGTGAAAAATTCAATACGTTGGTGTTTTTTTTTTGACAGTCTGCAGTCTCCCTGATCCTATCTGACTAATCAGACAAATGAGGTTGGACACAGTGTATCTTGAGAACTCATCTTCGATGTCTATTAACTAAATGAGGGCAGCCTGCATCGGATAATTGACCCGCTGATTGATTTTCAGGTCATAGACGGTCCACTGTGGGCTCCTTTTCTGGAGGAAGACTATCTTTAATAATTCATCCCCATTTTAAACCTAGATAAATAATGGAATTGTTGGTGGGGTTTTTTCCATTCATTTGAACATTGGGATTTCACAATGCTTGATGATTTCTGTTGGTTAAACCAATATGTCTATAGAGCAGGATGGAAGGATTGAGGTCAGGGCACTAGTGTATATGATAGTGTACTTTTGGCAGAAAAATTATTCAAATGGAACACAATCACAATCCCATTTCTCATACAAGACTACATAGTTCTTCAGTAATAAATTCTAAAGGTTTTTACTCTTTCAAGACAGTAACAGGAAAATTCCCACAGGAATTTTTACCAACTCCACCTGCTCCTGAAGTAATGCTGATGAATCCCGTCCACTTCTGAAGGAATTTAAAGTAAAGCTTGCTCCCAAAGGAATTCCACCAAACCCATCCACTCTCAGAGGAATTCTGACCAATCCTCCGTGTTCATACGGAACATTTGAGCGATTCAGCCTCCTCCTAAAATAATTCTGAACAGTTGAACCGGTTCCTGCGGAGCGTTTTGAACAATCCATCCCACAACAAAATGTTGATCGATGCATTTTTCTTTCGAAATGATCTACAGTATAGGATTGCTGAACCATCTGCTCTCAAAAGAATTATGATTAATCCTGCTAGCACCTAAAGGAATTCTGACAAATTCTGACCACTCCTAAAGGAATTCTGACCAATCCTAACCACTTTTAAAGGAATTCTGCCCAATCCTGACCACTCCTAAAGGAATTCTGACAAATCCTAACCACTTCAAAAGGAATTCCGACCAGTCCTGACCATTTCTAAAGGAATTCGGACTAATTGTAACCACTTCTAGAGGAATTCTAATCAATCCTGACATCTCCTTAAGGAATTCTGACTAATCCTGACCTCTCATAGAGGAATTCTGACCAGTCCTGACCACTTCTAAATGGATTCTGACCAATCCTGAACCACTCCTAAAGGAATTCTGACCAATCCTAACCACTTCTAGAGAAATTCTAACCAATCCTAACATCTCCTTAAGGAATTCTGACCAATCCTGACCTCTCCTAAAGGAATTCCGACCAGTCCCGACCACTTCTAAAGGGATTCTGACCAATCCTGACCACGTTTAAAGGAATTCTGACCAATAAGGACCACTTCTAAAGGAATTCTGACCAATCTTGACATCTCCTTAAGGAATTTTGACCAATCCTGACCTCTCATAAAGGAATTCTGACCAGTCCTGACCACTTCTAAAGGGATTCTGACCAATCCTTACCACGTTTAAAGGAATTCAGACTAATCCTGACCTCTTCCAAAGAGATTCTAAATAATCCTGTTTGGCCTCGAGGGAATTCCCAAAGAATTCTCACCAATCCTATCCACTCTTAAAGGAATTCTGACCAATCCTTCCAACTCTCAAAAGATTTTTTGACCAATCCTGTCTACTCCCAAAGAAATTATGACCAGTCCTGCTTACTTCCCCAACAATTCTGAACAATCCTAGCCATTGTTTAAGGTATCCTGACAAATCCTACCTACATTTGAACAATCCCACCTGCTCGAATAGGACACTAGGACCATTCCCGCCCACTGACAAAGTAATTCTGACCAATGCTATCTGTTCCTGAAGGACTTTTTACCAATACTGTTCAGTCCTAGAGGAAACCTGACCAATCCTTTCCACTCCTAAAGTACTTCTGTCCAGTTCCAGAGGAATTTTGATTAATTCTACCTACTCCAGCAGACTACTTGCACAATACCACATGCCCCAAAGGAATTCTGACCAAACCTGATCATTCCTGTCCATTTCTGAAGGCCAAATTCTGACCAAATCATTTCATTTGCCCCTGGAGGAATTCACACAAATCCTACCTGCTCCTGGAGAACCTGTCAACAATCCCAGTTATTTTTTCAAGAAAGTAAAAACTTTTTTGTCCGAATGTAACCATGCCACATTGATTCAGGATCATTTTTAAGTTGTTAACATAATGAAAAAAATTAACAAGTGTGTTCTGAGCATGCTTGAAAAAGAAAAGTGGTAAAAAAAAAAAATGACAAAAATGATGTGCAAACTGTGTTCTAAAATATTACAATTTTATACAGTTTTATTAAAAATCCTCTTTGGATGATAATTAAAATCTGAGTGAAACCTGAACACTTACTAGTGGACTGTATATTACACCAAGATCCAGTTCGGTCACGCTCACTATCTCTTATGACTGAGAGCAGCTGTCTCTGCGCCGTATGCCGAACATCACCCGAGGTTCAAAGTCACAGATGTTTCACACACTCGGGCACGTTCAGGACGAGTCCTTCTCTTGCTTCTTTTGAGAACTTTTGCCTTTGGGGTCTTTCTAGAAACCCCAAGAATTCCAATGTGGAAGTTTTCATCAGACTAATGAGGTGAAAGCAATAAGAAATATTCTATTCTTATTTATACCGCAGTGCTGTTGGGTTCTTGTTTTCTGATTGGTCAGCACTCTACACAAGGCCGTACTCCAATTTCTACATTCTTTATAGCCTCTACATTGTTATAATGTACTTAATGACTTAGGTAATGATTTGACAGGATAATGTCCTGTTAGTAATACTAACAGCATTTCATAATAGCATAGCTCCACAATCAGACAAGAACCATTATTTCCACACACTCGAGTACTGTCCCTCTGAAAGGCCACTGCTTTTATTTATTTATCATTTTTGTAATAGTCCATGATGTATCTTGGGTATCCCCAAGGTCTCATTTGATAGAAGGTCCAGTACTGTTTCTCTTGACTAATGCATTTTTAATGATAAGCTGCTCAAAGTACTATGGAAAGGTTAGCTTAATCGCTGCCAGAGCTCTCAGGAGTCAGTGTGGCTAACGGACAGAGGTCAAAAATGGCTACGTAGAAATTAAGTCCTGAAATATTGAACATATAACCTAGAGGGTGTAATACACTGGTACTATGATATGTCATAACCTGGACATATGAAACAGTTATATTATTAGCAGTGATGCTTGGCCTGCTATATAGAATGTACACCGATGTTTTAGCATTGTTAAGCATGATATATATATTTGCTTACTTTAGCTTTCTATAGCGTGCAATTTCACTGATTGTATAAAACATTGTAATAAACATTACATAGGCTGCATCCTGGTACCAGCGAGACTATTAGCCTGCGTTACGTACAGTATTAAAAGCACTATGAGCCTTGCATTAGCATTTCGATCAGACTGCGATTAGCCATTTTAAATTCATCAGTCCAACAAAACAAACCAAACCTCATTAAAAATTAAGGCACTTTCAAAGAAAGCTGCCGGCATGTTGTCATATAGTAAAGCGTATTCATTTCACTGTATAATTTTTTTTTTTGGTGAATGATGCAACCAGTGTGCAAAGCCCTTAAGTCACAACACCTGCTACAAGGCAGATAACCATTTCCACCGTTTCAACTACACACAAACAAGAGGTACGGTTTCCTGAATTGATTTATACCAAAATGTTCGTGATGGCTGTTGTTTTGGACTAAACAAACCTCAAGAGATTAGCATGCAAGCCCACTTAAGCCCAATAAGTCACTTAAGGTTAGCTGCTTGTCACATTCATGCTAGTCAGATGTCTAGCATTTTTGCTATTTTTCGTAACTAAACCTGGCCACGACGTGCAAGCAACTAACTTTTTCAAGACGAAAATGCCGAATGGAACACGGGAAAAGTTTGCTTTGTTGAGGTTTGTTAAGTCAGACTTCTGAATCTTGTGGCCAGAAAATTAAAGAAACGCTATCAGATGCTTTGTAGCTTGTGAGGTGAGGCTGAGCATTCGTTTGTTTGCTTAATACGAAGCACTTATTTTGATATCTGTACTGGTATTGATGAAAAAAAAAACCACACAAAATTGAAGATACTCTAAATGGTTTGCATCTTAAAGCAGGAAAATCCAGCCCATTATTTTTAAATCACTAGAGTCTCTGGGTTCCATCCAATTGATTCTGAAGCTACCTGATCTCCCCTCACCAGGAAGGTCTTATTGAGCTGCAGCCTGTGGAATTAGTCGTGCCATCTACACATGCTGTTCTGAGAACAATTTATCCTGGGATGCGTATCTACTTTCCGTCTCTTGTAGTAAAGCCTCACTGAGGGAGCTACGAAGCAGAAATCATTAACGTGTCATTAACTTACCGGTCCGTCTATACAGAAGCTGTGAAAGTGCTCAGGTACTTCATCATTTCTTCATTAATCAAATAGAAAATGCGCGGTTGTTTTTTGCGGATTGTGCTGGAAAAAATGGTTTCTTAGTAAAACGTTATTTTTCTAATCATATCTTATAAGCAATACTTTGGGGTGATGAGGGGTGATGTGGGGTGACTATGGTTCATGCTTTATTGCTTGAGAGCTAATAACTCCATTAAGATGTGATTCATTCAAGTGAAATATTCACTTCAAGTCCGAATCTGTCGCTCAGGTGGAGCTGTGATCATCTTAAAAGCCTGGATGTACAAAGTTCTTCACTTAAGCTAATGAGAAGTCGGCGTGTCGACATCCGCACTGTCTTCCTTGTCATCCTCTCCAAAAGATGAAGAAAATCATTTTAAAGGCCGTGCCGAATAATTACCAAGCCGTCATCAAAGCAGGTACCTTGTCTTGCCCCTTTGAAGCCTTCAGCATTAATAGGCAAGGTCGAGATGACAGTCTGAAAGTGAGGTTGCTGTTTTAATCTATTTTAAGGTAGAGGTAAAAAGTCATTCTTCTATGCAATAAACTTATCCTTTATCATTGCCAAGTCAATAAAAAGAAGCTTTATTATAATCTAGCCGTTAATCTGCTTTGTTTGTGTTTTTCTAATGCAATATAGTGATAATGTGTTATTATGATATTTGCACATGCCTCCTGTCTTTTCCTCGTTTTATGAAATCTCGAAATTGCCAAAAGAATTATATTTATTGAAAAGATTATCTTCAAAAAGATTATCTTAGTGCCAGGAAATGAAAGTTTTCACTACCAACCATGGAACTGTAGTCGCTTTGGATATTCAAGAGTAATGAATGTTTAAAAAAAATATATATATATATATTTTTTTGGTTTTGGTTTTCAATCAAGAATAAAGAATCAAATACTTTCTTGGGAACATGTGGTTGTTGGAAAACAATCAACGACAGCAGAGCAAATTTACTGAAACCAGCCCCGAGTGTGATTACTTTCCTACAACAGCACGTGTTTTATTCTGTTATATGACAGAAAATTGTCATACTGTATAAAAAAATCCATCTGTTGTTGTGAAACATGTTACAGCAGCTATAAATCGTAGCAATTTGAATCAATTTAAAGCGATCTGTATCTAAAGTCCGCATTTTCTATCCCTGGTTCTAAAAGCTTGTGTGTAAAGGTGGTGGTTTCAATGCTACTGAAAAGCCTGGTTTTTCCAGATACTTGTACTTGAGAACATTTACTAACCTCGAAATGCACAGTCTGAATAGGAAGCCTGGATATTCTATTAAAGCGAGTAGGTAACGAACCATAGACACCTACTGTGTAAATACTGACATAATGTTTTGAGCTAACTCAACAAGTATAGATCATTTCCAACACTGTAGCCAGAAACATTGGTACAAAACCGTTTTTAACTCTCCATCTTGGCAAATACACATGACTAGCAAATTAGAAACAATTCTTAATTCACTGCATGATGCAGCCATTATTTCGAATATAATTACTTTTTTTCATCGGTTGAACATAGCAAGTGAGGTAGAGCTGGGCCATTGAGATCAAGAGCCGAACACTGGCTTTCTGACAGTCCTGGGATTTCACCTCGCAACCCCCTGGCATCCACACAGAACCTTAGCATCAAGCAACCGTGGCCTATTATCTCAGCACTATGGGTGATTTGGCAGGGCTTTATCTTTAAGCCCAGACTGTTATTAGATGCAGAAACAATCATGGCCTGACAAACTGAAGCTGCTGGATAAATGGCTTGGCCTGGGAAACTCAAGCTGGTGTTCAGTCCTTCCTGAAAAGCTGTCTCCTGGGTACCTTTTGGAGCTTAAATACAAATCTGGGGGTTTGAATACAAATTATCACTTGAGGAACTGTAAAAGATGGAGGATCTGTTATTCATTGTGGAATTATTACAAACTGGCTTTTGAATACACATATGAGTCACTGGAGCTAGCGTTGCATGAAATGAATTTTCTTCCAAATGAAGGCAATTAAGAAATTGCTTACTTGTATCTTTTTTAAGGGTCTTTTTTTTGTTTTGTTCACACAGACAAAGCTATCAAGCCACTACGCCACGTAGAGTTTTACAAATGCCTGCTGATGGCACATTTCAAATGATCAATACAACATAGCTTTCCGCACTCTTTCTGTCTTACATGCTGAGGCAAGTCTTTCCTTTTGAAAGTGTTTTCCTTTCATTCGGGCAATTCAGGGACTGCTCTGGGCCGACTGAAATTGCATGTATCACGTCCTGCTGAGCCACTTGAAAAGAATCTTCTGTTTCTCTCCCTCTAGGCTCCACCTGGTGGATCACAAAGCTCCAGGTTAATTCCTTGATGAAAAGTTTTGGCAAAAACAGAAACCACTTGGTCGACACTTCCTCGGTCAACTTCCTCTTCTTCCACTTACTTGCAACACAGTTGAAGTAGGTGGGTCAGTTTGGGGGATTTCAGTTGAAGTCTAGACCTTTTCCTTTAAACTGTCTATGCTTGGCATCTGAAGGGTCCATTGAATTGCTACTAAATCTACCTTTATGAACTCTTCTGAACATAGAACACTCGAGGGATCATACCTAATAAACTGTTAGGATGCAAAGGACGGTTAGGATGGTTGGGTTGTATTCGACGGGCGACTGGACGTATGTAGCATTGTTCCCCTTCACAGCTTTGCAACAGCCTATGGATTAGAACCTTTGTGCGCAAGTCTGAAGGTCAGACTTGGAAGATACTTTGGGAAGACTGGTAGACCATCATGACAAGGAAAAAAGTGAGGATGGTAGGATCCATGAGAAATTTTGTATGAATCATACAAAGTCCCAATACCAAGAATTGCCCAAGTTTCAGTTGATTTTCATGATTGGATGTTATATGAGTTGAAACTTTATTTTATTTAACTGAAAAATTAAAAATGGCTGATGGTCCAGGATAATAGAATAGAAGCCTTTATTTACCATATATACATTACAGCACAGTGAAATTCTTTCTTCAAATATCCCAACTTTGGAAGCTGGGGTCAGAGCATAGGGTCAGCCATGATACCGCCCTCCTGAAGCAGTAGCGGTTAAGGGCCTTGCTCAGGGGCCCAACAGTGGCAGCTTGGCAGTGCTGGGGCTTGAATTCTGATTTTCTGATCAACAACCCAGAGCCTTAACCGCTAGGGTTTCGCCAAGGTACTTACAGGTTCTATGTAAAATTCAGCCCTGAACAGAATCCCTTTCAGAGTCTGTTCACTATGTCCTGTACCCTTAAGTCAAAAACATGTTTTTTTGATGAATGTATAGAAGTTATTATTATTTTTGAATGACGCAGGAGAACACCTCAGGAGGCTTTCACACTGGCTGTTTAGCCTGAAACAGCGCACAGATTTCATGAAAAACTGGTAATGTGAATAGTGTTATGTGAACAAGGACGGGAAGCGCACTACGGTACCGAACCCGAGACTACCTGTAGGAGGTGGTGTGAGTTTGATTGCTCTGGAGCTGTGCCACGATTCCCATGAACTCAACTCATTATCAAGTCTGCACGTGTTCAGGAAGTAAAGTAACCTGAGCATGGGTTTTAGCTGATGATGACATCATTAGTTTCCTCAACACTGAGAGTGTACCATGAGTGGCGGGGGAACTTTGTGGGGCACAGAAGAGGTGATTGCTGTGTATGATAAAAAAAAAAAAAAAAAAGAACAAATATGGTGATGTCATGACAGAACCGGGATTTGAGAGAAGAAATATACATTATAGCACAGTGGAATTCTTTTCTTCGCATAACCCAGCTGAGAAGGTTGGGGTCAGAGCACAGACCAAGTAAGTCGGAAACCAGACCAATGCTGTGGGCGTCAAGCATCGGAAACAGTACCTGTTGTGAAAGCCACCTTAGAGGAAAGCACATTCTGCCCTCTTCCACAATACCCGGGTTCTCAATCACCTGTGGTCAGTAGCACTGTGATTGACAGCAGGGCAGAGGCTATACCACACCCTCCTAACTAGATAGTATGTCCACCGTATGGATTAATCAAGCCATCTCCTGGTGCTCGTCTAATAAACTAAGCTCTGAGCTATTTTTGGATTGTCTATTGCCATAACCACGAAACTGTAACCTGATTTAAAACAGCAGCACACACACACATATCACCAACTCTGGGAAATACTTCATTATCAGCTGTTTACGACAGCAAGAACCTCAGCTTGGATCTCGAGCTAGAACGTGCGAATGAGCTGCTCTCACAAGGGAATTAAAACCCAGACATACTGTATGATCCTATGCCAGATTCTCTCACCCCATCGTGCAGCGTTCTCTTAATATTTTATGTGATCAGATCTCAATCTTTCCGAGCCAAATCTGCATTTAAATAAAAAATAAAGAAAGAAAGAAAAAACAAATAAATAAATAATAAGAGACTGCATTTTAGTATTCTCTTGGACAAAGTGCATAATTCTAATGGAGCTGTCAAGCCTAATGTTTTAAAACCTGGCAGCCGGGTTTGTATTAAACCTCTTCATCCACTCATAATCTTTTATTTGCTGTCAAAAAAAAGAGAAAAAGTTTAAACGGATATTATAATAACTATCCTGCAATCTGTGAGATAATGAGATTTCAGTATAAATAACTGTTATGGGAGTATTTTTTTTAAAACAAATTTGACCATTTCAGAGGTAAAAGCCTCTTACCTTGCATTTTTTTCCACATAATATTAGACTTAATTGTGTCTTTGACACAATCGGGTCCCATTATTATCCGTCCTTGAAATTAAAAAGCAAAACCCTGAGCTTATATGTGAGAAGAAAAAGAGCCTTGAGCATAGCTTTTTGTAAGAGAACAGACATCACCTATGTTACATAAGTTGGCAGCATTTAATGAGACTTTAAGTAGATTAAAAAAAAGTACAATATGGAGCTGTGGAATAAATAATACATTGAAAAAAACAACGGAATAGTTCAGCTGGTGATTAAACGTCGATTCTTTTTCTCAAAGAGCAAGAGTGTTTCGTTCTTTCTTTCACGTTGCAAATGTTCTTGACATTAAACCCGGGTGAATTTCACAGATGAAATTTGATCAGAGCTAGACGGTTTGGAATATGAGTCATTTTCACTCAAATGAATCTGATTCCATTTTATTGCCAGCTTAAATAATCTCATCAGGCAGCAAAGATCTGCTATCCGCCACCACCCCCACACCTCCCCACCCACCCTCCATCCTTTACCCTCATGTATGTTCTCATTACTAAGTTGATCTACCGTGACTCCATATTTAGCATCCTATTATGCAATATCGCATCTCGTAATGAACTCGACTCCTCTGAGTCCTCCCTTAAGGCTGATTTCAGATCAGTGTTTGTATTTCCTCTAATTTTGCAGAAGCTGGAAGGAGATCAGATTTGTGGATCAGGCTGAAGCACTCTCCTGCCACATATTCCCTAGAGGACAGCTCCTACCTCGCTCTGCCTGTCAGAAAGTCCCAGAAACACGACAAGGCTTCGTCTCAGAGGCATAGTGCCGTAGTGTGCAAGATATTTCCGCTTAATGGCGTGCTGACATATCTACACTTGGCATAATCTGCCAACTTCTTTGAGGGTACAAGAGGCTGCACTTCACTCAAGTTTGCCTTTAATCACATCGGGGCAAATCCGAACTATGCATGAATCGTAAAATTATATGTAATCAATCTTGATCTAACACACCTCCTTAATTAATACCCAAACTCCTACCACTGAAGATAGATATCCTGGAAGGACTGGAAAAAAATACTTTAATTTGATCATGAATCACTTTTGGTTCGGTCCATTATTATGATTAAAGACATAATAAAATGAAATAAAATAAAATAAAAATGAATAAAATTATTTTTATTTTAGAGAAGAAAAATTATTCATCTAAAAATTGTTTGTTCATGTTAATTTCAGAAATATTGGCACCCTTAATGAGAACAGTTAATAGTGAATTGCAAATTTTTCAAATTTAAAAAATTATTTTCATTATTCAAAAGAACAAAGAAAAATTCTCAATTTCAATTTACAATGAGACAAACAAACAAACAACAATTTCTCCAGAACATTTGACAAAATGAATGGCACCACTAAAGTATAGCTTATATGCAAAAATAATATCCTTATTGAACATATCTCTCTCTTTTTTTTGTAATTTGCAAGGACTCATTTGAAAAAAAGAAAAAAAAAACTAGCTTAATTAGTAAAATGATGAATGGCAAGGCAAAATTGTTATTGAATAAGATTAAATAATTAAGATCTAATTTTCCACTCGAACACAGAGGGAAAAAATATCTTTTTCAATTTCCTTCCCAAACAAATTTCTACCACTAATAAGCGTGTACATTCTTTACTACGCCGTGAGATTCGTTTCTTTTTTAACGGAATAACAAATCAATTTCATTTTCAATCTAATTTCTTTCAGCCTGAGGAAAAGCTCTGTTCACTGACCAATAAAAGAAGCTCTTTGTATCACACATATGCTTTTTTTCTCTGTCTCTCTCTCTCTGACCATAAAACATTAAACAACCAGCAACGGGCTTGAAGTTGAAAATCATTTCATTGCCCTTTTTTCAATCACTTTTCTCTCACAGACTTCTTGCCACACTGGAAAAAAAAAAAAGAAAAACAAGAAGAAGAAGCATCAGTCATGTCAAACCCTGTGCACAGTTTACAGCCATCTGCTCGTGTGTACAGTAACACTGCTCTCATTGCCCTAATCCTAATCGTAATGCTGAGTTATTTCCTCACTCATGACACGAATTAAAATGAGATGTGGCCTGGCAGAGTGCTGACGCGATATCGGCTTTGCTTGTTAACGCGTGTAAAGTGCAAATGCAGGAAATGAGTCGAGCTCGGAGATTCAGAACAAGGTCTAAATGCTAGTCAAATGCTAAGGCGTTTTAAATCTCGACGAAGCGGTCTGCTTCATCTCGTTTGCTTGGGTTTTTTTTCCAGCAATTAAGATCCTTTAAAATGAATAAATGATTATTCAGCAACAGCAAATGATGGCTAAAGCAACAATCTTCTTTAGGGCCTCATGTACTGCTATAATAAAACCTTCCAGATGAACGAGACTTTAGTTCTGAAAAAAAAAAAAATTCTCAATTTACAAATTGAAAAAGAAACGCTAAACAGCTTCCACCCTCGACCTACTTCTTCAAACCAATGAAAAATGACGTCTCGGTGATTGGCACGTCCATCAGTCATACTCGCATTCCAACTAGGCCCTTGTGCCCTTCATTCAGCCCTCACACACTTCATCTGTCAAGGGCCTGGTGTTAGCCGTGGATTCGATCGGTCATATCAAAGGCGACACATCCTTCGGGAAAAGAACGTTTACGGTAGCACAATCCTGCGTCTCTGCAACCCCATTTTAGACTTCTAATGGAAAAAGACTATTATTAAACTCTATTTTTTATTTTTTTTTAAAGAACGTATGTTGGAGGAAATTGGCAAAGTCAAAAATACACAACTGGTATCATAAGGTGTAGAGTGGCATTTACTGGTCAGATTTTCCACACTGAAATTAACAACATGGCAACTGCTTTTTTTTTATAATTACTTATATGAAAAAAAACGATTTAAAAATAATAAAGATAATGTCACATTTTACATTAAGTATGATTGCCTTATAATGCTTACACATTCAGCAGTTTGATGAAAAAATCTGGACCGTTTTTTCCAGGCTTAAGAGCATTTTTGTGTAAACTATCTATTAAATGGAGCTCTGAACTGTCCCCTCAAAGGAAAAGCCAAATTGTGGCTTGGGATATTGTGGCATATGCACCAAGAAAAAAAACAAAAAAACAGAAGTAACTGCCTCGATTCAGAAAATCACAGCCCGTGCGCATAAAAGACGGTTACTCCTCAATAAAAATCCGCTTGCACAGGCTGCTTTTTATGATCCTATAAAAACTACCATCTGTCATGGAGGACAGGATTCGCAGTGTGAAGTGGGGGGCTTTTCGAGTGTCACTTTTTTCGGGGGAAAAGTGCGACACGCATCTGCCCGAGCTTCCTGCATAAAATCTCGGAGATTTGAGCGGTTTTCGAAAAAGGGATTTTTGAATTTGCATGCTTTTGAAGCTTCTTTATCTCGAGTGGCACATCCAAAACGCCAGCGCCCTTTTTACTTTGATGGGTTTTGACAAGTTTTCGGGAAAAAAAACACGGAAGTCCAGAGCAAAGTGAAGGGGAAAAAAAGCTTCACTCATGAAGAAATGGTGTAGTCTGTCTAAAATAGTCGAGTTTGAGGTGGAGAAATGGTGTACATTGCCTAAAATAGTCAAGTTTGGGTTGGAAAAATGATGTAGACTGCCTAAAATAGTCGAGTTTGGGTTGGAAAAATGATGTAGACTGCCTAAAATAGTCGAGTTTGGGTTGGAAAAATGATGTAGACTGCCTAAAATAGTCGAGTTTGGGTTGGAAAAATGATGTAGACTGCCTAAAATAGTCGAGTTTGGGTTGGAAAAATGATGTAGACTGCCTAAAATAGTCGAGTTTGGGTTGGAAAAATGATGTAGACTGCCTAAAATAGTCGAGTTTGGGTTGGAAAAATGATGTAGACTGCCTAAAATAGTCGAGTTTGGGTTGGAAAAATGATGTAGACTGCCTAAAATAGTCGAGTTTGGGTTGGAAAAATGGTGTACACTGCCTAAAACAGTCGAGTTTGGGTTGGAAAAATGGTGTAGACTGCCTAAAAATTTTTTTGACCAGTTTTGACAAGTTTTCGGGAAAAAAAACACGGAGGTCCAGAGCAAAGTGAAGGGGAAAAAAAGCTTCATTCATGAAGAAATGGTGTAGTCTGTCTAAAATAGTCGAGTTTGAGGTGGAGAAATGGTGTACATTGCCTAAAATAGTCTAATTTAGGGTGGAGAAATGATGTAGACTGCCTAAAACAGTCGAGTTTGGGGTGGAGAAATGATGTAGACTGCCCAAAATAGTGGAGTTTGGGTTGGAAAAATGGTGTACAATGCCTGAAACAGTCGGGTTTGGGTGGGCAAATGGTGTAGACTGCCAAAAATAGAACAGTTGAGTTTGGGTGGAGAAATGGCGTAGACTGCCTAAAACAGTTGAGTTTGTGGTGGAGAAATGGTGTAGACTGCCTAAATCAGTCGGGTTTGTGGTGGAGAAATGGTGTAGACTGCCTTAAGTAGACCAGTTTGGGGTGGAGAAATGGTGTAAGGCTGAGGGCTGATTTCTTTCTAGACCAGACAATGTTTTTAGGAAAAGACAATAAACCCACTGACAGGCGACCGGGATGACATTAACAGGTAGTTGAAATTGTGCACCCTTTAGCATCATGACTGATCTCCAGGACTAAACCCAAAGTGAGTCATTCAAACTCCTGAAAGATTTAAACACATGGTGCTCAGTTTGCAACCGGAGTGGTTAAGCTTTCCAAATAAAACGCGCTTTCCTTAATCAAGTATGATTGGTGCAAATGGAAGAGGAGTGCATCAAATGGCCTGGCACTTATTTTTAGCTTATTCTTCACTTATTTTCTTTGCCTCTTAGCAGTGAATATTATAAGTCATCGATATTCTGAGATGTTGACGGTGTACTACCTAATTTAAACAGACGGACAGATAAAAATTTGCATCTGGCAAACTGCATGAATAAGTAAATAAGCAAGCAAATCAATCAATAAAAGAAAATATAATTGGAGTTGCCTTACTCTGACCCAGCTCTGGTATCATGGAACTACTGGGACTCCAGGGAAAACCTGGGACTGTTTATACGTATGTTTATAGGATTTATTTGATAGGAATACGAAATATTTTTCAATGTGTTTGAAAGAAATCTGTTTGTTCCCAGAATCCAAACATGCAAATGATGTTAAACCTTACTTTAATGGAGGAGTGACATAGTGGAAGTCACTGGCATTGAGACATGGTTACTCTACACCATTATCAAATCTAAATGATTTAAACTCTTGTTTTTACCAAATAATTAATGGGAGGCCTTCTAATCTATTGGTTAAAGATTAAAGACATGCACAAGTTTGTAAACCCAGTATGTGCTTTATTACAGGGTCCATAATCAAAATAAAAAAAGAGAAAGAAAAGAAGGCACTGAAATACTTGTGATACACAATACAGATGAACACAAAAGAACAACAAAGCATTGACAGGACAGGGTAGAAGGAAACCGAACAACCCCATGGCAACCATGATGACCTATTAAAAACATTTTAAAATATATTGTAATTAAATATCACAGAAGTGAACATTTATATGATGGACCCCTCTGTTTGCTACAAATTTACATCCCAGAAAGCATTAAATGCATGACTGAACTCTATGAACTATACACTATACACCCACCCAGTCAAACGAGACCACAACATATGTGTGTGTGAATCCTTAGCACCCCAAGGTCAAGTCTGTTCAATGAGTTCAACACTCCTACCCACCAGATGGGCTCTCCAAAATAATAAATAAATAAAACTACAAGCGACTGTCCAATATTTTTCCCACTCGCACCGTGCTGCTCCATATTAATGATCTTATAGGGCTGGAGCATGCATTTGTGTTATATGAACAGCTGTTAGAATCAAAATGCATGCCAGATATCTTTTATTTCGATGAATCCTCAAGAAAGGCTATGAATTATTCATCTGGCAGACGCCTTAATCCAAAGTGACTTACAAATCGTGTTAGTTCTGTTTATCTAAGAAATGTGAGACCTAGTTTTGACAATCCATGCTAGCAACACTGCAACCTATTTTTACCACTATAAAAAGAGCTTCTTTAAAAATTTTTCATTTATGCTGATTACCTACAGTTCGTATTGTGTTTGTGTGAGGCCATTTCTCTGCTCACGTTGTTTATTTTTAATATAGTCCATGATTGGCTAACTGGACAAAACAGTGGCACAATTTAAGCAATAACACTGCAAGCTAATTACATATCCAGTAACAGATGATAACTATATGGTTCCAAAGAGCTAAAGCTTAACAGTCCTTCCAAATCTCTGACTCTTAGCCACTAGGTCCATTACTCTTTTCAAAGCCATGGAGGATTTTCTGTTGTAGTTCTCTGTGGAAACTCAGGAGCTGATTTGGAATGTCCCAAATCAATTTGAATCCATTTTTCATTCACAATAAGTAAGTGCATCACTTGTAGCACTCCATCTGGCACTGTGAGCTCGGGCTTTGACAGCCACCGGTCGCTCGCTATAGGCCCCGTCCTCTTAAGCTGCAATCTGTCTAAGTACCCTTGCCACTGCAGTGTAGTCTGAAGAAAGGTCGACAAACAGGGATTATGTGGGTCTTTGTGGTCATGTGGTCGCGACTCGTGCCACCTGGAGAGATGTCATAACAAGTGAAAGCTATCAAGTGGGAATACGGCTAAAAGAGAAAGCGTTGGAGTGAGTCCTCTTGGCTGACTGCAGAGAGAGGATTTCTGGGTATATAATGCCACAGCAGCTGCTCGGTGTGTATAGGGAGTTGAGCCTTTAGCCTCAGCTGTCACTCACCTGTCCTCGATTCTGCCACAACCTTGGTGTTGTTTCTGCAGACACCAAACGCTAGCTGGGGAATATTCACATCAGATATGACTGAGGTCAGAGGCAAGCCACGATCAGAATTATTTTACAATAAAAATTAACTTGGTGAAGGTACTGATGCCTTTAAATCAAGCGTGTAGAATATAACAACACACTCAAGTGTGACCAAATCTAAGACATTTGTTATCTTTGAACTCACAAAACTAATCTGAAGTGAATCAACATTAAAAGAACGTTCTTACAAAAAAGAGAATCTTAAAATTTTAAAGTAATTCTTCACCATGCAAAGAAAGATTACAGTGATGAATATCAATGAAATTGACAAATTTATTGCCCCATCCAAGTTCTGTGTCCACTATGATCCTAAGATTTGGCGTCACTTTGGTCAAGCAAGTAGTGTTGGTGGCACACAATGCCAGAGTTTAATCTTGTGCTCCAAATCTCCAGAAAAATGGCTAATTTAACCAACACCCCCTAGTTGAGAACTGCTTAAAGAAAGGTTCTTCAAAAACAAACACGAGAACCTTCAATTGCCAAAGCAGGTCTTCCCCATGATTTCCATTATCCTTCCCCATTATCTTCATCCAAAGATAATGAAACATATAAAATAATTTGACAAATTTATTGCCCCATCCAAGTTCTGAATCCACCTTAACAAGATTTGGTGCCACTTTTGTGGAGCAGGTACTGTTGGTGGCACACAACTCCAGGGTTCAATCCTGATCCCTGGAAATTTCCAGATAACTGGCTGGATTAGAACAGCCCTGCCCCCCAACCCCCTGAGCCCAAAAGCAGGACTTCCCCATTCGAATAAAGATGATTTAAGAAATCGACAAATTTATTGCCCCATCCATAGCGGATAAAGTTCCTGGTCCACTATGACCCTAACAAGATTTGGTAGCATTATGGTGGAGCAGGTAGTGTTCTGGTAGGTCTGGAGTGTGATCCTGAGCTTCACTTTCTAGATAACTGTCTGGTTTAAATCCCCCTTTCTTTGAGCATTAATTCACAATTGATCCAGAGTGTATTCCTGCCTCATGCCTAGTGGTACTAGGATAGGCTCTGGATCTGTTGAAAGCCAGAACATTTACATAAAGAATGAAACACTTAATATTTTACCTAAGGACAAACGAAAGCAGATTTATCTTTAACCAGCACAAAATTGATTGTTTTTCCATAACATCAAGTCTCGAGGTGAATTTCTTAATCTTATCTAACAGCAAATATCCAGCAAATTAAATATGTATACACAGTCATTCCTTCACAAGCCTGCCTCTCTCTCCCTCCTTCTCTCACAGTTAATAATACATACAAATAAATAAATCCTAAAATTGATAAGTCACAGAAAGGGTACTGGCTATTGACAATCATTTCATCAATCATTTCATCAGTAGCATAATAAGAATAATAGAAAAACACACAAAACAGCACTTTGGTATCAAATTGAAATGCTTTTGGAGGTCAGTGTGGTCTGTAGCCTCAACTAGAGGAATTTTATCGATATATGCTAATGCACTCTGCTGCTTTTCTCAGCACCATTTAGTATTAAACTATTCATAGGCAGAATATAAGATATACAGCTCGAAATACTTATAAACTCTAAGGAGGGAACTGCCAATTCAGCGATTTTAGAGAGAATTTAAAGAACTTGTTCAGTTTACCCAAGTAATAATGACTTCTGAACAAGGACAGATTAGGGCAGGAGTCTGGATTTCCATTGTTTTTAGATGTGGGTGTTCCTGGAACGAGACAAGAATCCAAAATGTAAGTCAACAGGAAATGGTTTGAAAACTAAATTCTGCTGTGACCCTTTCAGTCCCCAGAGTAAAGAATACTGAGCCATTATGAGCCATAAGAGTATCAATACTACTGTTCTCTTGAGCTGAACTGACGCCATAAACACCGCTCTACCAAAAGATTCCCTTAGTTGTTTTTTTTAACGATGGTGGGGGACGGCACTGTCTAACACATTCCTCCCACTGGTGCTCAATTGCATTGGGATCTGGTGACCGTGAAGGCCATGGCATTTGATTTACACCGTGTTGTTTCCTGTAGGTGGGATCGGAATCATCCTGGAAGGAACTACTCCCCTCAGGGTAGAAGTCTTTTCTTCATCATTTCTTTGTATTCAATTTGAAATTGGAGGGGATATAAACTCTTGCACCTGACGGTCGAGTAGATCTCACTGGCATTCCTGTATAGAGTGGCCAAATCAGCATCGACAAGTTTAAATAAAATGAATATGTACTGATATAAAGTCTGTTTTCTGGTGTTGCTGACATGGAGCTGAAAGAGCAGAGGTCAAAGCCGGGCAAGAAACTTCTGAGAAAAATGATGAGCATTGGGAATAGGAGTAAAGGGGATTGCTGGAGCACACCGAGCGAGAACTGTATTACAGTAATGAGTCAGCAGGGAGGAAAGCGCCGTGCTGAGATACGGCGACAGCGAGAACCGTGTGTGCAACAGAGAAACGGATCCATGGGACAACTGCATGACAATGTTATCGCCGAGGGAGCTGCGCTGTAGGAATGAGAGTGTGAGGAAAAGGTCAGGTGGGAGATTGGGATCAGAAAGGTCAGCTTCACGGTTTTTAGACCACCCCGGCGCCATGGTTTCATGCACTTGATATTCGGTCCCGCAACCGCTGAGATATTGCTCATCCATATTTAACAGATGTGCTCAGTGAAATCCTAATTCGGAGAATTTGTACATGATCCAAGGTATGGCAATCTTCATATGTGTCAGTGTGATTAGGGTCAGACGCTTCCCAAAAAGAAAACACTGTTGCCCTTCAGATAAATGTGAATTTGTGATGTGTTATCTGTGAACAAGTCGAATCTTTTAGTTGAATATTGAGTCAACTCTCCATATAAATACATATGAGCCGAATGGAACGTTATTACTCTCGCTTAATCAAAATGCTTCAATGGAAACCTGTGTTCAATATCTAACGTGAACTATGAGGTGTGAGTCTCAGCTGTGTGTTTTATGAAGCGTCCATAAATTGAAGAAAATATTGCATGTACTGTATATCTTCCTAACGAATCATACATTATGTTCAAAATGCAATGAATAGTAGTAATATTTTGATTATTAAAACATAGAGTAAGATTTAATGCAACGTTTTCACCCTAGCAAAGAAGAACAATCAACTACTGTATGCATCAGCTACTGTATATATGGTTGAAATGACAATAAAGCTTCTTTGACTTTTGACTGATCTGGTTTTAACAGAAGAACAAGGGCTAAAAGAGTCGACTCTTATCTGTGAGCTGAATCAAATGATTTGACTCACTGAAAAGTGATTCCTCTGATTACTGTAAATGTAAAGGAACTTTAGATACAATATATATTTTAAACGTGATCAATTTGTATTACTTTTGCCAAAACCAAATTTTATTTGGTCAAAGAACTTTTTGAAAACTTTTTTCAGTTTTTAAATAGTAATCTGCTATCCCAAATAGCCAGCTAGCTTGTGCTGCCCACTAGTAAGCTAACTCACGTAGCACAAGCTGGATTTTAGTATCAGAATCCTGATTTAGATCTAGTAATCTATCAATGCTAATCACTCACCATCACAATACAAACGTCGGTCATAAATACAAAGCAGCAGATAGAATACAGTGACGTACATTATACTTTTGCGCCTTTTTTCTTCCTATAACCTCAATCAGGTTATTGCGCCGCTATGCACAGAGCTAAACTCGGTATTGAGCCCTGGAGCCGTGAGCGCTAACACTGCACGCTGTTTAACAAAAGTATCATTAATATGTACTTGAACGTAATCTATGTAATTAAGTGCACTTAAAATTCCATTAAAGAAAGCCGTAAAAGGAAAAAATAGCATAAAGTGAACCACCTCAGAAGCTAAGTGTCCAGTTTTTCTCTCAGTAATGGGTCTTTTGAAGCGATTGTTTTTCTATATCACACTTTTGTTAATTTCTGCAAGTGTTCTCCTTTCAGTTTCGCCTACACAGGCATCAATTATCTCAAATGGCCTGCTTTGTTAAAGTGATAAGCAGTGCCTTATGTGCGCTTCCTGTTTAATAGCTCCTGCTGGGGTTTTTTTGGTTTTTTTACTCTTGTTTTTTTGCCCCAAACTGAACTGTTTTTGACTCTTCGGATTAGCAATTAGGAGCCAGTCAATAATCCCAGCTCTTGTATCTTCACTCCAGCGTGTTGTCTCTTTGTTGACATGCTGCTCCGTCATATTATAGTATGTATTAGGTTGCACTTGTTCTGCTGTTTGCTTTTGGTGTTGTGCAACCAGTGTGCTGCAAATAATGACTCACACTGCACTTGTAGGCTTATTTTATTTCATATCAAGGCACGCTTTAATTTAATACAGCTGATGGATTAGAAGAAGTGGATCAGAGCTAGGAAATAATGATCTCATGGCTTGCATTGGAAAATATTAAAAATGTTCAGAACTGCGGCTTCCATTTGGTGCCACAGAAAATTGTTCACAATATTGTCTCTCCATGAAACTATTTTCTGTAGGAAGGGTGACATGCTCTCTCTCTGTCTCTCTCTCTCTCTCTCTCTCTCTCTCTCTTTCTTTCTTTCTTTCTGGCCAGTCACATTAAGACTAGCCAGTCGTGGCTGTCATTTTCCTCAGAACGTAACCTGTGAGGCAGCACGAGGAGCAGTTTCTCAGAGGAAGCATGCAAGTCATTCAAAGTGGAAAACAATTGCTTTATAAATAATAAATAAAAAAGGTCTCCTCCAAAAGTATTGGAACCGCAAGGCCATATCTGTCGCTTTGCTACACACTGAAATCATTTGGGTTTCAGATCCAAACAAGAACATGAGATAATAGGTGAAAATCTTTCATTACATAATATTTAACATTTAAATCTGTTAAATGTCTTAGAATGTCGCACCTTTTGTTTAAACCCACCCGTTGTTCAAGTGATCAAAAATATTGGAACAGGACTGACAAAGTGTTTGTTTATACCCAGATTTTCCATGATATTTTTAACAGGTAACAACGCTGAACGTCTACTCTTGATTTGAGCCCTGGGTTTCATCTGTGAAGATTGCTTCTGCTGTTTCAAATGATAAACCATACATGAAGCCCAGAGAGCTGTCTGTGGGAGAGAAGAGGGAAAATCAACCAGAGGCATTGCACAAGCATTGACCGCAGCCAATATTAATATAACAATTTAGAACGCCCTGAAAAAGAAAGACTAACGCTAACAGCCAGACAGGTTGATGATGGAAACCAAGAACCTTCGCAAGGCATTAGTGAAGGTATCAAAGTCCACAGTTTAGCCAAACCACAAGATGCAAACAAGATATAGAAATAGAGATGTTTGTGATAAAGCGAATAAAACTGTAATAAAAGCTGTGACCTCTGAAAACCATAGGCTTGTGCTTGGTGAGGAAAATACACACTAAAGTCAACAATTATTTGTAACTTTAAGACTCACAAGCCCGAAATCAACCTAATTAGAAAGTAATCACAGTTTTACAGTCCCCGCTGCCGTTAAAACAGTGTTTCACCAATTACCCAAGTGTCCTTACACTGAGCTTTATAGTGTTTTCCTGCTCGTTTAACTTCACAAAAGGCCCGTTAATGAGCTGAGCAGTTAAATCAGGTGTGTTAGTGCAGGCCAACGCTGAAATCTGCTCTGGATCAGGTTTTTAACGTCCCGTTTTTGTGAAAGTTTAAGGAGCACATGGGATTTATGTTTATTTATTAGAAGCGGTGAAATATGTTCTAAGTTTGCCCATTAAACTGCGAAATGGAGTGGGCCAACCCCGTGTGCGTGAGGTCGTCTGCTTCTTTTCAACAGACGAAGAACTATATTAAACGCTGGACCCGTCTCGTGTAGGAGAGCAGATCTCTGGGGTCTCATAGCGGTGTGAAAAGCAGAGCGTGCACTCTGTTTGAATGAGAGATGATTTTTTTTCCCATTGCCGTGAGTACACAGCGATATTGCACAAAACGAATGAATAGAACATGCATCATTTATCAGAAGACAAATATAGAATCTAAAATGGCGTGTGAGCCTCAGATGTCTAAGTACGGCTCCTGGGTGGCACATGGTACCAACGTTCCTCTATTTCTTTTATGTATTATTCCGTATTGTTTCCAGGTCATTTATTCGTCCATAAATTTTATTTGTGTGTAAAAGTATGTTTCATATAACAGCATAACCCATGTGGGACGGAATTCGTTCAAGGTGGGAGATGAGTTACATGAAAAGAAAGTTTCGTCCAAAAGTATTGGAACAGCAAGGCTGATTCTTTTTCCTCGTTCTCTCTCTCTCTCTCTCTCTCTCTCTCTCTCTTTTCATATGAAGACGTGGGGTTGAGATCAAAAGATGAACATGAGTCAGAAGATGGTTGTAACATTTGCTGAGAATGTGGTGACGTTTTCTGTGCAGAGACATTTATTTAACATTTATGAAAAGAGTCTCTGGTGTCACTGCGCTGTGACTGTAGATTTTCCATCACATGAAAGTCGTTTGCACTTTGTTGTTTCTCAGAATCGTGAGAAGTCTTATCAACTACAAGATAGAGTAAAAGAAAAAACTATGGCTGTTTGCTATAACGCAAGTGATAACAGGTACTAGCTTCAATCCAGACCATTAAATGTTTGAGCCTTATAGCAAGTTTGAGCTCCAAAAAAAGGGTTAAAAACATTTTTTGACGATTAGGAAAACAAATGTAAGAAAACAGTCGAAACAGGCAAAATTTGCTGACTGTCCACGCAGGAAAATTAAATGCTTGCATCTTAGAAATTGCTCAGTGGTGCATTTAATCAAGTTTCTTCTGAAATGCTGATGTACAGGTTTTGGGGCCGAGAGTTTGAATTAGGACGAATGGGATATTTACTGACTGACTCTGGTACCTGTAGCCTTTTTTTTGTGGTTGTTATAAATACAACATTTTGTTTTCTGTACTTAATCTTTATTACACATACAGTTCAGATTAAACCATACATTCATTCTACAGCCGTCGCGTGTGTATATATATATATATATATATATATATATATATATATATATATATATATGAAATAATAATAAAAATTTAGTCCTACCATAATAATAATAATAATAATAATAATAATAATAATAATAATAATAATAATATATAAATAATCAAATAATCATTTTAAAATTTCTGAGAATATTTCTATTCTTCACAGAGTGTTTAAAATAAAATTTCTTTTTTTCTTTTCTTTCTTTTTCTTTCTTTCTTTTTTTTTAAGCAAAAAATGCATATATATATATATATATATATATAGTATACTTGCTCTCTTTTTCTTAGCAGTTTGTTAACATATCTGACAGAAATATTTAAATATAAAACATCCTATATCGTGTTTGTAGTTTGTACATGACATCTTTGTGATAGCTAGCTAGCTAGTTACATTACAGAGTCCTAATGACTGTGAGAAGACTAAAACGGCTAACCGTATCGCGTACTTAATTTCAGAAGTTCTTAGGGTTGTTTTCGGCATTTCATGGGAAAGTTATATGGATATTTATATAGGATAATTTCCAGAGCGGACCTACGTAGCATCTTAAACTTGAGTTAGATTATCAGTGAATTATTTAGTGGATAGTTTTATATATATAATAAGTAATATATAATATAGTAATAATATAATATAGCATGGAGTTCACTACTTTAAACGCAAACTTGCCTTTAAGCCCGGGATAGAAAACACTGACTGAAAACAAAATCTTGGCTGTCGAATTTAATACAAAATGAAAGATATCTAAACATTTAACAATGAAAAAATGATTAATGAAGGAAAAGATGCCATAAATTAAATAGATCAAGCTGTAATTCCTACAATTATAATAATCAATGTTTATAGTTAATGATATTATTATTTACTCAGCATCTACAGTATACAACAAATGACACATTACAAGTCTGTTAATGTTTAGAAATTTCTTTTTAGATCCCAGTGAATACATCCCTGAGTTTTACATAAGAAAGATATGGTTTAGAAACATTGTGCACATCAGATTATTTTTCAATTCCTGTTAGGTTTTCGTTATTCAAAATCCGAAGCCACGTCCATGTTGTTGCAGTTTCGCACGTCGTGAGGCCTTTTATTTTTCTCCTGAAATGCTCTTCAATTTCAAGTGGACTACTTACATCATACAAAGGGAGGGGAAAAAATCTGTATTAATCCCACATGCCTTCGTCGTTTCAGGACCTTGTTCATTTTCCTTTTTGCGAGGGAGTGAAAGAAAGCAGCTCTTCAGTCAGAGCAGATAAAAGGGCAGGAAAATGAGAAGAGAAATGTTGTATATGGCTGCTGAATCGCCTTGGATGGAATCGCACCTCAAGCAGCTTGGGTTTTTTTTGTTTTGTTTTTTTAGACATCTTTTATCTTGCATGCCTTCGAAGAGTTGAAACACAACAGAAATTGGTAATTCAGAAAAAAAGAAAAAAAAAAAATTAGGACGACGTGTACAAGAGCTAAGAACTTTACAGTTTGCAGGTATCATATTCGTGGCTTGTTTTGTTTTTCGAATCGATTTCATTTGCTTGGCTTTTCTGAAACTCTTAATAACTTGCCGTGTTTATACATCTCTTAAGGTCTGACAGGCTGTGTTCTAAATCGAGTTTTAACACCGTCAAGTGCTGCCTTAATGAACATCCCAAGGGTAGAGCACAGGGGGGAGAAAAAAGGAAAGCGGTGAAGCTGCCTTCTTAATGCTGCAAAATCTAGAACACTTCACCTCGAGAGATTTGGGCCGGCTCGTCTTTATTCCTGAGCATTTAATTGTAAACGAAGTCTTTTTTTTTTTTTAATAATAATAATAATTACATTGGCACAATTTGGAATGCTTGGCTTTTCTCTATACAGGGTTAATTGGGTATGTCGCTTGTCGTTGCTCTTGCTACAACATGTTTGTTTCTTTGAATTCAGATCTACCCTTGTTTACTCTGACTAATTGAGAGAAATAAAAAAAAAAACACGATTGCAAGCGAATTGCGTGAGAAAATTTGTTATCATGGGTTTGTACTGTGTACTTAAGGTCCGACGAGCAAGAATTCTGACCTGTGTCACAAACCAGTAGTATCAGAATTGGGATGAGGCCAAACTGGAAGAGCTCATCTTTTCAGCTGGAACAATAACGTTCAGTATATTATTATGATCCTGTGATTATTCGTTATCTACTAAACCGCAGAAACTTTGGTGATTCAAGGCCTTGGCTATGTGTACTATTTTTATGCATGATGAAAAGCATAGAAGGAATTTCCGCCAATTTCGAGCCATTTCAAACCCTGAATACTATCATTAATGACTAGAACAGGATTTCTACGGGATTTAGTCGGACTAGCAAAATGGCAAGGTTAATTGGTCCAGCATGATAAGTCTTTTTTCAATAGATCGTCTAAATTTTTGAGTAAATATTCATTAATAAATGGCTTTTTGACTGTTTGCACTCAGAGTCTCAGTATTTGGAGGCTCACTGCAGCTGAGGATGACCTCCATATGGACTAAATGGAGATTCATGGGACTGCTGGGGGTAGTACCACCATGCAGGTTGCTGTTACCAAGGTCGGATTTGTACTCCATCGTTGAACATTTCATGGCTTCAGCAGGAAGGAATTTATATAAAATCTTTAATGAATTCAGAAATCATGATGCTGATGCTCATACTTATAAGTTGCTCAAAAGCTTCAGCTCACACAACTCCACTTGACAATATACAACTGTAGAAAGGACATTATTTATAAACCCACTCTTCCCTTCTGAGTCTGGTTTCTCTCAAGGTTTGTTCCTCATATCGTCTCAGAAAGTTTTTCCTCACCACCGTTGCCTCAGGCTTGCTCATTAGGGAATAAATATACATTTAAATTTTATTCTGAATTTTTATATTTCTGTAAAGCTGCTTTGAAAAGATGTCCATTGTTAAAAATGCTATACATATAAAATTGAATAAAAATGTTAGCCAAATGAAGCTTATTTTCTTACTTAATTATTTCTTTCTCTATATTTTTTATTTTTATTTTAATGCATTACTATTATTTTCTGTATGAAAATCGCTTCTATCTGTACTGTATGTTGTATTTTTATATTTTGTTTTTCTCTGTATATATTTTTAAATTATGCAACAACAAAAAATGTCAGGCCAAAGTGGTTCATTAACACACATCCATGAACATTATTATGTAGGGCTTTACTGAAGAACCACTGGAAAAATTCCGTAAGAAAATATCCGCTTCACTTTATACGTCTTGCCTGAAAGTAGTACAGTAGGAGCCGAGGAGGCAAATTTCAGTCTTATCTTAAGACATAGAGTGAATCGTAGGGGTTAACTGATTAGAGTAGCGTAATTAGTGATTACTAAGTCTTATAGTTTTGTAAATTTCCTCAGGACTAGCAAAAATAAATAAATAAATAAGCAGCTATAATACAGGGAGTTAAGATGTGCTATGTGTATAGATTTCTAGGACAGACGTCCACCACCTATAGCCATGAACCCCTTTGCAACAAAGTATGTTTGATTATAATTCTTATCTTTTTTTTTTTTTGCTGAGGCTCTATCATATAAGCACATGAAGTTGTAATGTAATAACACATGTATATTCGGCGATCCAGAGATATACAGGTGGGTCGGTGTGCCTGCGTGCTCCGAAAGCTAATTTCTCAATACAGTTGTACTTTCCAGATTCGTTCGTTAATCGGCAGTCCTTTCCTCCCCGCGAGAAGCCTAATGACCTCCCATTAGATTTGTTCACACACACCCACACCCACACACACACACACACAGACTGCTGAATATGCAAATGCAAAAGCAAATGAAATAAAAAAATCAGCATAAGAAAAAAAATAATGTGCATTGTGTTGTAGGACTGAGATGAATCTAGGGTTCAGTTACCTGCTTTTATATATATATATATATATATATATATATATATATATATATATATATATATATATGACATTATATATATAATGACATTTTTGAAACTTATTATTGAATGCCATGGTTTTTATCCATTTATTGCTACATATAGCAGTCATTCCTTCACTTAATAAAATGCAGTTTGTCAAAAGGAAAATATTCCTCACAGAAGAGAAACTCTTTCAATCTGTTTATTGCTATTTCTTTTTCCCAGAAGCCCAAAAAAATGGAGTTTCTTCCAGTTTGGTTGTGTCCGTGTTCAACATTGAGTGCCTTTGTCATCTCCCACTCCACAGTGGTGGTTAATATCAAGCTCATATAAAAGTACTGTTTTTCCCTAGTCTACTAGGGTCATTTTTTCCATACAAATGTTTGTATCTTCAAACTAAATGCTGATATCAAACCAATTTCTGTTCTCTGAGATGCCCCAAGCAGCTAAAATTGGATCTTTAACCACTAAAATTTTGTGTAAGGTTATCCAACAGAGGGGAAAAAAACCACATCACTTAATCCTGACTCATTTGATATCAGACTCACAGCCAGAAAATCGTTCATTTCTTTACTGATTAAAAACGTCCCATAAGTCCATTTCCATTTTACTGGTGGCTCGATGGAACACCAGTGTACTGGTAAAAAAACATCCACCAGATTACTATCCTTGTGTAAGCTGTTTCTATAAAAACTGCAGCTTAACATTAATAAAACAAACGAAAAAAAGAGCAATGTCTTCTGCCCTGTTTTTTTCTTAGCTGCACCATTTACAAACAAAACAAAATTGTATTATTATTATTATTATTATTATTATTATTATTATTATTATTATTATTATGTCTCGAGCTCAAGGAGTTTAAAGCATTTTTCTCACATTTTTCTCACACATGATTTCACCTCCTGAGGTCAAGAGGTCAATTTTCCCTACTATTAGCATCCGACATTCACACTGTGTCATTAGTTACTATAGAAATGATTACGGATTAATATAGATCAGTGATTTGAATGATCAGAGGATGGACCAATCAGACACGAGCATTCAAAAGACACCTGATTTTAATAGCCAATCATACACTATATTGCCAAAAGTATTCGCTCACCCATCCAAATAATCAGAATCAGGTGTTCCAATCACTTCCATGGCCACAGGTGTATAAAATCAAGCACCTAGGCATGCAGACTGTTTTTACAAACATTTGTGAAAGAATGGGTCGCTCTCAGGAGCTCAGTGAATTCCAGCGTGGAACTGTGATAGGATGCCACCTGTGCAACAAATCCAGTCGTGAAATTTCCTCGCTCCTAAATATTCCACAGTCAACTGTCAGCTGTATTATAAGAACGTGGAAGTGTTTGGGAACGACAGCAACTCAGCCACGAAGTGGTAGGCCACGTAAACTGACGGAGCGGGGTCAGCGGATGCTGAGGCGCATAGTGCGAAGAGGTCGCCAACTTTCTGCAGAGTCAATCGCTACAGACCTCCAAACTTCATGTGGCCTTCAGATTAGCTCAAGAACAGTGCGCAGAGAGCTTCATGGAATGGGTTTCCATGGCCGAGCAGCTGCATCCAAGCCATACATCACCAAGTGCAATGCAAAGTGTCGGATGCAGTGGTGTAAAGCACGCCGCCACTGGACTCTAGAGCAGTGGAGACGCGTTCTCTGGAGTGACGAATCGCGCTTCTCCATCTGGCAATCTGATGGACGAGTCTGGGTTTGGCGGTTGCCAGGAGAACGGTACTTGTCTGACTGCATTGTGCCAAGTGTAAAGTTTGGTGGAGGGGGGATTATGGTGTGGGGTTGTTTTTCAGGAGCTGGGCTCGGCCCCTTAGTTCCAGTGAAAGGAACTCTGAATGCTTCAGCATACCAAGACATTTTGGACAATTCCATGCTCCCAACTTTGTGGGAACAGTTTGGAGCTGGCCCCTTCCTCTTCCAACATGACTGTGCACCAGTGACCAAAGCAAGGTCCATAAAGACATGGATGACAGAGTCTGGTGTGGATGAACTTGACTGGCCTGCACAGAGTCCTGACCTCAACCCGATAGAACACCTTTGGGATGAATTAGAGCGGAGACTGAGAGCCAGGCCTTCTCGTCCAACATCAGTGTGTGACCTCACAAATGCGCTTCTGGAAGAATGGTCAAAAATTCCCATAAACACACTCCTAAACCTTGTGGATAGCCTTCCCAGAAGAGTTGAAGCTGTTATAGCTACAAAGGGTGGACCGACGTCATATTGAACCCTATGGATTAGGAATGGGATGTCACTTAAGTTCATATGCGAGTCAAGGCTGGTGAGCGAATACTTGGCAATATAGTGTATCTTCTTGTTTGTTTTTAAACAAGTGAACAGTTGAGTGTTTGTTTGTTTTTTTCGAATAAACCAAGTGAAGCTTTTCTTCCTGTGATTTCCAGCTCAGTAGGTTTTAAACACAAATTTTTATCATTTATTCTCGAGAAATAGTATAAAAAAATATACTATAGCAACTTACCACAGGTTAGTCAAGCTTCCTGGAAAACCGAGCACACGTGTTAATGTATTATGTAAAAGAGAGTGAACGTGACACGGACAGTTGTGAAGAGGATAATTTGCGAGCCATTACACATCCACCGATTTCCCGTGGCTTTTAAATGAATATTTCATGAACGTCACGGTACGCTCCTAAATGACGAGTGTGTTTACTAGCGAGACTTCTGGAAATTAATGGAAGGCCTTTTGTTCGACGAACATTTTTCGGTTCCAAAGTTCCACCGCTGATGAAGCTAAGGAAGTTACACCAAATAAAAAAGGAGCTATCTAGATGTATTATGATTTAGTGTTAAAGCTTCGGTGAAGGTAAATCCGTGTTAATTCAATTTTAGCGTGATGACAAAAAAAAAAAACCTTGCACATTTACACTGTATGTGTTCATCTTCATAATTAACACCTGATCTTTAACAGCAGCTAAGATTTATTTTGATTTGTTCTGGTTGAGGTTTTTTTCTACTATACATTACTCACAATTACTTTGCTTTAATTCGTACAGAGCGATGCGGCGGCGCTTTAGTCCTTTATTTTGTCCAGAGCTTCCTTTCGTGTACAAGCTCTTCCAAAATGCACACATCAGCACTTTATTCACACATCGTACTGTCCTGCCTTCAGTCCATGGTCATATATATTCATATTTTTTTATGTTCTATATATTTTTCCATTTTGCTTGAACAGGTAAATCCATATCTATTTTTACAGTAGCTGTTTTTGTTTTATTTTTATTCTACTTTTTATGACAGACAGTCAGCATTTCTTATGTAATATAAGAGTGTACAATAAAAATGTTATTTGAGCCGTGTCCTGTATCTGCACTGCATTCTGGAAAGGTCAACATTTATCCTCTGTCCAACTTTGAGGTTGGATTTCTAAAGATCTGAGTTTTTAGCAGCAAAAAAAGCAGCCAAACTTTGGACCTGGTGTTGATAAAAATCCTGTGAATTTACAGAGATTTCAAGCAGATAGCAGAAGTTATGAAAAAATCATAGAGAGAAAAAATTGTCCCTAAACACACTGAACATGTCGGTAGACGACACAAGGCATTTCCTCCATTTTCTTTATCAACCATATAGTCTGTGGTCCCGCCTCCATGTTTTCTATTGGCTTAGAAGACAAAGGCTGCTGAATAAACCCTTCGAAGTTCGCCTAGATAAAATCCATGCAAAAAATATAAATAAATAACTGCTACCTGAAGCAAATGTCCGTCTTTCACGTCCCGTTTCCTTTCCTTCTGTAAATTTGCGTTTCTGTCAGTCAAACTTTCATTTTTATATTTGGAATAGCTTTTAAAATAAGCATAATTTTCAAATCTCTAGTATCTTCGTAGCAAAAAGGGTAAAAATCTTCAATGTTAAAATGTAGACAAGAAAAGCAGCCTGATATAAAACTACAGAAAATAATTAAACTACGCCTTTCTCTGAAATTATTTAGTTTCATCGTAATTATTTGTGTTATTATTTTTCTCTCTCTCTCTTTCTTTTTTTTTTCTTACATTTGATAGACATTTAAACAAACCAAAGTTGTTAAAGTTTACTTAATTTTAATGATCTTACTCAACTTTAGTAATACACCTCGAAAGTTTCGCCAAAGAAAGTTATGTTTCACTGATAATAAGCCTTTCATTCTTGGCGCCTTGTTGTGCTAAGAATCCGAGCCACACGGTCCCGACCCTGGCGCGATGCTAATTACAGGCGACATGTCAGCAGCCTATTAGTGAAGAATCCAGATCGCTAATTATCAGGTCAAGGCGTGTGACTAGAGAAACGGGAACATTTTAAACAAGGTGTCTCTTTAACTCGTTCTGGATTTACACCGTTACAACATTATGGCAAACAAGGAAATCAAATTGTTAGCGTGTAGGAGTGAAAACTAGCCATACTTTTTTTCTATTCCGTCTGCTCTTTAATTAGCTTCTCCCTAATCACCGTTATTACATCCAAACCCAAGCTTCTGTCCTGGAAGGGGATGGGAAAGAATTGATGATGCCATACAATCATTCAAAGTTTGTTAATTACGACGAGAAGGAGGAAAGGGACATTAATAAATAAATAAATAAACAAACAAGACAGGCTGGAGCATGCCAAAGTGCTGAAGGGATAAACATTAGCACTGATCTGTTTCCGAGGTTGAGGTTTTGATGTTGGGCCGTGTTTTGAGGGCTGGCCCAGAGAGCAGCTTCAAAGTTTTTGGAAAGCTACAAATGAGAGCGTGATGGGAAGTGGTGGTTGTAATGGAGCTCATTAGCGGACCTGAATATGCACTCGGAGACAACAATCATTCTGCTACCTGACCAAGTGCTGCTCTCAGAAAGCAGCGAGAGCTTTTAACATGCAGGCTACATGTTGCTGATGAAAAGAGGTGCTTCGGTCCAGGTGAGCTCTCAGATACAGCATGTCGTTTCTGAAAAACAAAGTATATCCTAGAGGAAATAGATATAGAAATAGAAATATATACATATAAACATTATATATATATATACAGGTCAGGCATAATATTATTAGCACTGAGAGGTGAAGTGAATAAGACTGATGATCTCCTCATCATGGCACCTGTTAGTGGGTGGGATATATTAGGCAGCAAGTCAACATTTTGTCCTCAAAGTTGATGTTAGAAGCAGGAAAAATGGACAAGTGTAAGGATTTGAGCGAGTTTGACAAGGACCAAATTGTGATGGCTAGACCACTGGATCAGAGCATCTCCAAAACTGCAGCTCTTGTGGGGTGTTCCCGGTCTGCAGTGGTCAGTATCTATCAAAAGTGGCCCAAGAAAGGAACAGTGGTGAACCGGCGACAGGGTCATGGGAGGACAAGGCTCATTGATGCACGTGGGGAGTGAAGGCTGGACCGTGTGATCCGATCCAACAGACGAGCTACTGTTGCTCAAACTGCTGAAGAAGTTTTTGCTGGTTCTGATAGAAAGGGGTCAGAATACACAGTGCAGGACGGGTCAGGGCGGTTTTGGCAGCAACAGGGGCACCAACACAATATCAGGCAGGTGGTCGTAATGTTATGCTTGGTCGGTGGACCTTTTATGTACAGCCATTTATTTTCAAGCGGTTCTATAATTCAAAGAACGCATTAAAATTTTATCTCTATATACTGTAGATAAAGAGATGTATGGAACTGTTTAAGAAAATATGAAACAATTGAATAAATATATTAAACTGAAATAACATAAATACTTCAATAAGAGGGATCAGTGTTATCTAACAATATTACAGACAATTAATTTATGATATAATGCTTTTTTTTATCTATGCAGTGTTTGAAGGTGTGGAAACATGTGACGTTAATTAACCAGAAGTCATCAGGTTCAGGATCTTTAACACCACTGTAAAGCCTGAAACATGAAACAACATCCAAACCTTCATCAAACACCTGCCTCAGAAGGATCCTGAACACCATCAGCAACCCAAACCTGTGGTAGAAGTAGAGATTCTCCAAAGGTGCTTGAGGTGGATTGGTCACGCTCTCTGAAAAACTAAATCCAGCATCTCACCTGGAGCCCACAGGGCAGAAGAAAAAGAGGCCGACCGAGGAACACCTGGCGCCGTGACCTGGAGGTAGATATTAAGAATCTGGAGCGACTGGCGCAGGATTGAAACGCCTGGAGAGATCTCGTTAGCCACAGACGACGGCGATGATGATGATGATGATGATGATGATGATGATGAGCTTTGTAATAAAAGCAAGTGCAAAACTGCTCAAGGTCAAAGATAGACCTCGTTGTTTTATCTTGTACTGGGTTCATTTTTGTGCTGCATCGTTTCCAAACAAAAACATTTTTGTTATTATTATGTCTCAAGTCTCAAGGCTTTAAAGCACTATTTTCCCCCCAAAACACACATCTTTCTCACACATGATATGACCTCCTGCGGTCAAGAGGTCATTTGTAACGTCGCACGAGACTGCTCATGTGTAGCGTGTAATCCATCTTCCTTTGGCTGTTTCCTCTGTGTCGTGTGGTAAAAAAGGAAGAAAGAAAAAAAAAGAAAAAGCCTTGATCATTAAAGCTCTGCTGTCACTTTTTTCAGGGTTGTAATGCGCTTCTGTGCTAATTACCTCATTATCGCAGATTAGGTTTTAAATTTCATGAGTTCATTAGCGTCTGTGGCGCGGCTGCTACACAAGGCACCACACGGCGACTCCAGAACACGGCCAACTAACTCAAACACTGTGTGAGTGGGTGGACTGGAGATATGACCTCGTGCAGCACTGGATATACATTTATTAGATATAAAAATATATATCTAACACTCTAACATCTATATATCTCCTATCTATCTATATATTATAAAAATATAATATATATTATATGTATCCATATACTGAAGATAGGAGCATTCCTACAGATGTGACAAAAAATGATTTTTAACTTCAGCATCAACTTTTATTTCTCTTCTCCTGCAAATGTAGATGGATTTTAAATACTTTATGATTCATATCTGGAGATGCCATCGCCATGCACCTCAGCTCGGGTTCAGGATCTGTCTCAGATCCATTTCATAAATTATTCTTCAAGTAGAGTTTCTTCGGCGTCGACGCAGAGAAAGTTTTTATTTTCTTTGCATATTTTTATTGTGACAGAACCAAAATGTATCGCAAACATGTACACTGATACACAGACAATTAATGCAAAGCAATTAAGATGGATATAGGGGTTTAATTCAAAGCATATGTTTAGTGCCGGAAGTGATGCTTTTTTAAGGTTCAACGTGGGCACAAAAGAGTGGTTATTTGAAGTAACGGTGAGCACGAGCCGGTCCGAGTTTAGGTACGGTTTGTTTCTGAACTCGCTCAGAGGGAGGATTTTGGGAAATGGTGAGGAAAAAAGATACACGCTGGTCGTAAAAACATCTAATGGCGGTGCAATCGAACAGGCTCATGTTACATAATGGAGCCGCACATCAAGATAATGTGGGCAGGAGGATAAAGGCCGCGGAGACACATATCTTACCTGTGCTTTTACTCCAGTGCCTAGTTTCTGCGCAATAGAACAAATATTTATTGATCCCAAGCATCGACGTCTTTCTGAAATGGAGGCTGAGCAAAATATAATAGGTGGGAATTAAAGCCGTAACAAGATTTCTCTCCAGAAACGTACAAAACACTCGGACTCCTCATTTATCTCTCTCTCTCTCTCTCTCTCTCTCTCTCTTAAACTTAAGCTCAGCACTTGTTGATGATTTCGTAACTGAGGTGCAATTCATCCCTTTTAGCTTGAATTTTATAAAACCATTGGAAGGAAAAAAGAAAAGTGTTAACCCCTGCTCTTTTTTTTCTCATGTTTCTTTGGTGACAAACTGTGTTGTTGTTGTTGTTGTTTTTTTTCCTTTAAATGAGTAACAGGCTTAGATTTTTCAAAACATGCAATTAGCAAATACACAAAACGTTGTAAACTAGCATTTGTGCTAATAAAAAATGAAAGTTTAAATATGTAATTTAATTAAATTTAACGTGATTCATTTTGTTCCCCATGCTAATCACGTTAGAGTGCTGCTGAATTCTCGAACCTGATTGGTCAGAAGCTACACCAGGGGCTTCTGAATAATTCTTAGGGGTAGTGGTGGTGGCTCAAGTGGTTAAGGCTCTGGGTCGTTGACCGGAAAATTGGGGGTTCAAGCCCCAGCACAGCCACGTTGCCGCTGTTGGGCCCTTGAGCAAGGCCCTTAACCCTCTCTGCTGCAGGGGTGCTGTATCATCTCTGACCCCAACCTCCAAGGATGGGATAAGAAAGAATTTCTCTGTAATGTATATGTGACCAATAAAGGCTATTTCTAATTTCGTTTCTACACCACTCCAAAGGAGGATTATTTTCTTCAGACGCCCCAATTTATGTCATTTATAACACCTCTTATAACACACTAATGATTGCTTTATTATCATTGACTAAGATGAAACGTTATTTATCTATTTGTAGCACATTTCTTACATCTTACATTCCTTTGTCCTGAAGACTTTCCTGTGGCGGAAAACTGACTATAAGCAAACTGTAAAAATGTTCAATAAACTTCACCATATCAACGTATGTTTTCTTTGTTAAACATGTTTTAGTTTTAATCTCGTTAGATACTGTAATGGATAACGTCTAGTAAAGGTGTTGTTACTATAGAAACGAGAAAGTATTACATTAAGAGAATTAATGTACATTTTTTAGCAGGAACTGCTTTCAGAGCTGCTGTTATAAGAAATTAAAAATAAAAAAAAAAGTCTTTTGATTAATTAGAATGAAGTATAATTAGATATAATCACCTAAGAACATTACGCCTAATGTTTTGTATGTGTACAAAGTAATTTAACACATAGTAATAAGAGATGAAGTGTAATATTTGGGACTGCAGTGGTTTCTATTTTATTTATTTATTGGTAATTATATCTAACCATGTGGGACTTCAGCTGTTGGTTGGACCGAGCTGCTTTTGACTTCTCTTGACAGCGCATTGCGTGGAGTGTAATGTGAATATGCACCAATCAGCCATAACATTATGAGCACTGAGAGGTGAAGTGAATAAGACTGATGATCTCCTCATCATGGCACCTGTTAGTGGGTGGGATATATTAGGCAGCAAGTCAACATTTTGTCCTCAAAGTTGATGTGTTAGAAGCAGGAAAAATGGACAAGCGTAAGGATTTGAGCGAGTTTGACCAAAAGGACCAAAAAAATTGTGATGGCTAGACCACTGGATCAGAGCATCTCCAAAACTGCAGCTCTTGTGGGGTGTTCCCGGTCTGCAGTGGTCAGTATCTATCAAAAGTGGTCCAAGGAAGGAACAGTGGGGAACCGGCGACAGGGTCATGGCTAAGGCTGCACGTGGGGAGAGAAGGCTGACCCGTGTGATCCGATCCAACAGACGAGCTACTGTTGCTCAGATTACTGAAGAAGTTAATGCTGGTTCTGATAGAAAGGTGTCAGAATACATAGTGCAGGACAGTTTGTTGCAGATGGAGCTGCATAGCCGCAGACCAGTCAGGGTGCTCATGCTGACCCGTGCTGACCACCGAATGGGCATGTGAGCATCAGAACTGGACCACAGAGCAATGGAAGAAGGTGGCCTGGTCTGATAAATCACGTTTTCTTTTACATCATGTGGATGCGTGAGTGTCGCTTAACTGGCATTGGAATCCCTGGGTCCTGCCATCCATGTGGATGTTACTTTGACACATACAACCTAAGCATTTTTGCAGACCATGTCCATCCTTTCATGGAAACGGTGTTCCCTGATTGCTGAGTCCTCCATATTCCCCAGATCTCAATCCAATCAAGGATCTGTGGAATGTGCTGCACAAACAAGTCCAATCCAAGGAGGCCACACCTAACAACTAACAGGAATTAAAGGATCTGCTGCTAACATCTTGGTGCCAGATACCACAGCACACCTTCACGGATCTAGTGGAGTCAATGCCTCGACGTTGAGGGCTGTTTTGGCAGCAAAAAGGGGGACCAACACAATATTAGGCAGGCGGTCATAAGGTTATGCCTGATCAGTGTAATATAGCCTCCCTGCAGTCCATTAAATGGCAAATTCGATTTATGAGTTATTACACAGCACATTTAAAGGCAGAGGTTGGAATTATGAAATACAGATCGTTTGTCTTATCTAAGAGAGACGGAGCTATCTGATCATCCCTCATGAGCTGTCAATATCATGAGCTTTACCCAATGGAAAGTAAACTGCAGCCATAAATATTTGATGAATATTTTGACAGCACTTATTTGTTGATTAATAATTTGTCGGACATGCAGTTGTGGAAACGGTGAAGCCTCTGCTGGAGAGAATAACGGCACTGAGCACTTTTCTGGAATATCTAATCAGGCTGAAGGTGTTGGAGGTTTGGAGACGACGACTTTAATACAGATCACAGGTTTTTAATAGGGTTTGTAATCAGAGGTGCCTTCAGCATGCATCTAATTCCTGGCAACTTGCCAACTGTTCCATACGATAAGGCTGTAAAATTATTGGCACCCTAACATTTAATATTTTTGCCTGAGTAGGAGATGTCTATTTTCTGTCAAGTGTTCCTGACAACTTTTTTTTTCTATGACCCTGACTGAGATCAGGTATCTAGTTCCTCTTTGTGTCCCTGTACCCAAAGGAAACAGGAAATAAAACAAGAAAGTAGTTTAAATCAATTAAAATAAAAAGTATTATTATTATTATTATTATTATTATTATTATTATTATTATTATTATTGTAAATCTGTTTATTTAATTTAAAAATTGGTAAATTAAAAAAAAATTAAGTGAGTTTAAATTTTAATTGAGTGCTTTATTTAATTATTCTATTTAATTTAAGTTTTTATTTTAAATTCTTATTAAAATTGTTTTGGTTAATAAACAGTTGCTTTATTATTATTATTATTATTATTATTATTATTATTATTATTATTATTATTATTATTATTGTAAATCTGTTTATTTAATTTAAAAATTGGTAAATTAAAAAAAAATTAAGTGAGTTTAAATTTTAATTGAGTGCTTTATTTAATTATTCTATTTAATTTAAGTTTTTATTTTAAATTCTTATTAAAATTGTTTTGGTTAATAAACAGTTGCTTTATTATTATTATTATTATTATTATTATTATTATTATTATTATTATTATCATTGCATATTTATGAAGGATGCTCCAAATTTTCATTTTTCACTCTTATGAAAATGTTTCTAAAAACATTTTTTCCTTTTTTCTGCATCTGCAGTCTCCTCTGCCTCCGTCTCCCTCTCTTCCGTACGCTCCTAAATGGATCACGTCCCTGCTGAGTCGCATACTTCAACGTTACACCTAACCCCGGATGCTTCCTTGATATGGAAAATAATTTGTTTATCCGCTCCTTTTTAAGACATGAGTCGAAAGCCTGGCTCGCTTGGGGACGTTGGAGGATAGAGCACTAATGATCTTTTTGTTTGATCTCAGTAGTAGTTTTTTTCCTGAGACATTCCCGACGGGCGCAGTGGTCACCGCGTGGGTCGAGTTAATTAAATACTTTATTTATGGACGGAAGAAAGAGCGGCATATGACGCAGGTAGAAGAGTTTTCAATTTAAAAAGTATGTAAAAGACGTCGAATACAAGTGCTGGGAAACATGTAGAGTTTAGATCTTCATAAAATGTTCAGATAGATAGGTATACCTTGTAAACAGCCCCTGCTGTAAAGCATGCTGGTGGTAGCATCATGCCGAGATCCTAATTAATATGACTCTTTTTAATAATTAATTTTCCAGAACTTTGTCCGACTTCTTGGTCTTCTTGTTTAAGTATGTATTCTCTGGGTCCTTAATATTATTATTTTATGGTCACATGACATTTTTACTGCATACAGGCCACAGAATTATGGAAGCTGTATTGATTTTTATATATATTTCTGGTTATAGCATAAAAATACAATTGTTAGGTAACTTGTAACTTATCTTTTAACAAGTTATGCATGTCTCGGTTGATTTGCATTAGCAGCACCAAACTTGAGGAAAGCATGAAACCTGGAAAAGGGATACAGCATCATTTCCTGGCTGGTGCACCGATAATAATGCTGCCGACGTATCAATCCGTCAAGCAGCTCAGCGAAATGAGCTGTAATGTTTTATGACTGATGAGATTTATTGTTATGACCTGCTTTCCTCACGTTTTAATCTTGTTTACGAGCCTCGAACGGCAGGAGAAAGCTAAGGGATATCAAAGGTGACAGCCTCATCAAACGTTAAGAAAGTCACACTAAGGTGTCGTGCTGCTCTAATAAGGAGCTCACCTTCTCAGCGCACGATGAGCGGTGGAAGAGTCGCTCTGTCGCTAACCCTCTCTGAGTGAATAGGAAAACGAGAGGAAAAAAAAGTCATAAACCAAACTTTATAGAAATGCAAATGAGCGAGTTCGCGGTTGCTATGTGAACGTCATACTGCCTTATGTAAATTTCCGTCAATTTGACATCATTTACGCTCACACACACACACTTTAAAGTGGTGTTCCTGTATCATTTTGCCCTCAGGCTTTCGTTTGCCCCCCCACCCCCCACCCCCACCCAGAAAAAAAAAGCTGATATGAATTTAAAAAACAAAGTTTAACAAAGCACAAACTTCCATTGTAACAGCTAACTAACTAATCTGAAGTAGATCTTACTGCCTAAAGTTGATTATTATTTTCAGTAATGCAGATCAAGTGATAATGAATCGATGATGCTAATAAATCTGCTACTACTCAAGAACTAACACTAAACAGGTGAACGCAGTCAGGTAACAAAGCAACCAGAGGACGGCGCAGAGACAGAACTACAACAGAAACAAAAAAACCTATTTTTTTGTCCTCCAAGTTTGTTGCCAGTTTCATCTACCAGTTGGCTCATGCAAATTCTCTTAATGCGCTGTATTCATTTTTACGACAAACAGAATATGAGTGGAAACTCTCAAGACAAAGGAAGCAGGGTGTAATTATGGTGTAATTCTGCTCTTGGCAGAGACTTGATACAATTTGGCCTATTTCCTTTCATGTACTTAGAGAAGCCTAGCAACCTGCTAAATAGATGTCAAATTAGCGATCATTGGGGTCCAAACACTGTTTATCTGCTTACAGGAATAGACAGATGTTATATTTACACAATTTGCACAATTTGGTCATTTATCTGTTTTTGTTTTTGTTTTTATCTCTTCTGCTTCTTGTTTAAGGAAGTTGGAAGCACTACATAACTTTAGCATTACCAGCACTAGACCATGTCATATTTGCTGTATAGTATAGAAAAAGCTTCCGCGATCATTGGGGTCCAAGCACCACTTATCTGACTAAAAGAATAGACAAATGTTACATTTACACAATTGAGTAATTTTTTTGTTTTTTATCTTTGGGTAAGGCATTTGGGAGCACTACGCAACTTTAGCATTACCAGAACTAGACCACATTATATTTACTGTATAGTGTAGAAAAAGCCTCGGCTTTAGCGATCATAGGGGTCCAAGCACTGCTTATGTGATTAAAAGAATGGACAAACGTTACATTTACACAATTTACACAATTTGGTTAGTCATTTATCTTTTTTTTTATCTCTTCTGTTTCTGGTTAAGGCATTTAGGAGCGCCACACAACTTTAGTATTACCAGAACTAGACCACATTATATTTGCAGTCTCCACTGTCTCCCGCAGTATAATATAGAAAAAGCCTCGGCTTTAGCGATCTTAGGGGTGCAAGCACCATTTATATGATTAAAAGAATATCTTTTTTTTATCTCCTCTGCTTCTGGTTAAGGCATTACGAGCACCACACAACTTCAGTATTAGAAGCACTAGACCACATTATATTTGCTGTATAATATAGAAAAAGCCTTGGCTTTAACGATCATAGGGGTCCAAGCACCATTTATATGATTAAAAGAATAGACAAATGTTACACAAGTTTGTCATTTACCTTAAATTTAACTGATTAGCTTGTTTCCTTGCCTCAATTAGTTGTTAGCTATATTAGCCTCGTAGCACCTTTACAAAACTTTACACGTTTTTTTTGTTTCTGTTGTAGTTTTGTCTCTGCGCCGTCCTCTGGTTGCTTTGTTACCTGACTGCGTTCACCTGTTTAGTGTTAGTTCTTGGCTGACCAGCTACATTTTACCTTTGACCATGCTTGATTATCCTCAGTGCCTATAAAAGCTGCACCTGGCCAGGATTTTAAGCTCATTTACTGTCCTTTTTATTATAGAGCAAAGCTCTTATCTCTTTTGTGTGTGGTAAGAGATTAGGGTCCCTATTCACTTTCCTTAATCTACTGTTTGCCTGGATTTCCACAAAGCAGCATTAAAAAAAAAAGAGAATGAAACAGATCCATTTGAGCTGGGCCAAAGTCCTTGTACTATTCATTCAAAAAAAAATAAATAAATGAAATCTTTGCAAGACAATGGCCTGCTAGACAGCTGTTTGCAAACCCTGCGAATTTGGAGCATTACAGTAATTCCTAAAAGACACGGGCTGAAAAATGTTTTTCCAGTGTCACTGACACCAAATAAATCTTCAATACAGCACAAAAAGCATTGCACCTCCGGGTGCTGAGAGGGTTGTAAAAAATGATGCCAACAGCTAACAGATGTTTGGGTCAGAGGCTGGATACACTAGGGGTTTTCAAACAATCCAAGCACTGAGATTCTTGTAATGCAGTGTTAGCATTTATGTACTGATTTATAAATGAGCATTTATGGATCGACTGTATCAGGTATATATTCCATAGCCCAGACTTCCTTTGTGTAAGAGATTTCAGTGGAAAAATAGACTTGATATTTAACCCGATGTCCAGTTTATGTAGTAAAAAAAAATTAGGGCAGTAGCAGCTAGGTGGTGAAAATGTTGGCCTAGTGATCAGGTCAAGAGTTAAAATCCCAGGGCTGCCAAGATGCCACTATTGGGCCCGTGAGTTAGGCCCTTAACCTTCAGATGTATAAATGTAATTTGCTCTGGATAAGAGTGGCTGCCAGTTTCCTACATTATGATGAATCTCTTCCGTAACACAGAATGACTGCACTGTATAGCTGCATTGCATTCTGGGACTTTGAATTCGACACAAAAGTTGGTAGTTTCAATTTTTTAGTAATGATGTTGAACATTGCTGGAAAGTGGTGAGTAAGAAGCAAAGGTCTTGGAGCAGCAACCAACCAACCAACAAATTAGCACCAGAATCAGTTAAACACATTGGAAATATTTCAACACAAGCATGTTAAAGTGTTTCAAAGTGGACTTTCCCTTGAAGCAAGTCTGGCAGAAGTATGTGGGAATTACAAACGAGAGTGATTCTATCATCTTTCATATCATAGACGTCGTCAGTAAAGTTACCAGTTTCCTGGGGGTCTTAAACATCTTACTGCACATTTCAGTTACATCTCGTCTTCAAACCGCTTCTCAAAAAAAATCCCTCTGAACACAGTGTGAGATTAGATTTGGTTGAAGGAAATGGTGTTAGTGCAAGAAAACGATTCTTCAAAGTGCAGGGAGGAAAAAGCCCATCCCAGCTCTGTGAAGTGGATACAGCAAGGACATCAAGCACTCAGCGAAACTGATCTCTGCATCATCTCCCGCATCCACTTCCAAATGATGTCATTCCTCAGCTCGAGTGGAGATTGAACCTTTCAAAAATAAAGGGGGTGTAATATATACGACTTAACCAATATGCTGTCTAAGGTTAAGCAGAAAACACCAGGTTATTACATTGCGGCATACTATGTTAGTCTATAAAGACAATCAATCACAATAGCAGGAAGCCCAACTTATTCAGACTTTTGGCTTTTTTATGCTTTTATTCAAACCAAGGCTAATTCTATTGATGCTAGCCTGGACAGGTTTGGACAGTAAAACTTGTTTCTAGGTTCTTACTTTAGGAAGATATCTATAGACATTATTAATTCTTTAACCTCTTAAACTCAAGAGTCACATTGGTTCACATTTACATTCCTCACGCTTGTAACAATTAGTTCATGAATAATTCACCATAGTTACTGTATAATGTGCTGTAGCATGAATAACTGAATAATAACTTGGGAATTTAGGGATCTAGAGCATGGACTTGAATAATAAATAAAGAATAAAAAAAAAAAAACCACCAGGCTATCACTGTCTACTGCGGCTCATGACTACAACTGCAAACACCGGATTAATTGCTGATCAGCTCCCTGTGGTATAAGACTGATCCTGTAAAAACACCTAAAGTAAAACTATTTCACTAGATATGTGGTTGTGTAAACTCCAGATAACTACCAAGGGCTGCGAGACTGCTGTGGATTCCTTCTCATTTGTGAATGCACACTTGCAATGCAGTACCTTCCGGGTAAAGGCATGGATTTACCATTAGGTCAATAAATACTGTCATCATTCAACCTTCTTTTCCTGAACTCACTCCTGGGTCTGAATAACAAGACACCCTGAACATACATATGTAACTAGCATTCTATTTCAGCCCTCATAATAACCAGAAATTGTGAGAATCAACTGTATACCAGTGTGTGTGTGTGTGTGTGTGTGCACATGAGTGCCATGACCTTTCAACAAAGTCATGATGTGTCTGTAGGATGTAGAATTTCTAATGATTCCCACCAGCTTTGCCTGGAAGCCTCTCACAGGGATGGTACTGGTTCTGTTGTCTGTGGTTGGTACAATCGCATAGACCCTATGATGCAGGTGATTGCAACAACAATTAAGACTGATCTGAAAGTCAGGGGTTCAAGCCCCAGCACTGCCAAGCTCCCTGTTGGGCACTTGAGCAAGGCTTTTAACCTTCTCTGCTCCACAGTGATGCTGTATCATGGCTGACCTTGTACACCAACCCCAGCTTCCACAATTATGTATGCCCTATGATCAAAGGAAGTGATGCTGCTTAGGGATAACTTGATAGGTGTTTGGAGACAACAGTCAAACTCCTGTTTGTAGAAGGTTCTCCAGGTTCCGCAACTGATTTTAAAGTTGCAAAATCTGGAGAATGTACATGGTGGCAACAGTGCAGATGTACTTGACAGGCATCCTTTTAAGAAATGCCCATGAGTAGGAGACACACCTAGGTAAGTGGAAGTCAGTGGTGATGACAACCAGTCTCTCTTTAGTCAGATAAGATCTATGAGTCCTTTCTCTTTGATAAATAAACAGTCTGATCTAAATTACACTGTAGAGCAGATAACAGGCACCAGATTCACATTGCCAGTAAGCATGCAACAATGTTGATTTTACTTTTAACAAAAAAATTTATTCAGACACACCTATTTTATAAGAAATCATGTTTGGGTTGGTAAAGAGGAACCTGAAGCGACTCCAGCACGAAAAAAGAAGATCCCACAATTGATACGGGTTTAGTGAGGATAGAGACTTGCCATTGTCTGGTTCTCCCTAAAAATATAGTACGTTGAGAACTAGGTCCAATTAACAAGCTGGACACCATCAGTGGAAAACCTACCAACAAGACCCAGGTTTCATTAGCAGAACTCGGTGGTCTAGATGCTGAATTCTGTGTAAAAACTGTAAAAAGTTTTGGATGATTCTAGATTAAGCAAATCATGAACTAGTGTATCCTGTTCCAGCAATCTTGCCATGGCATCTGCTGTACCACTGTAAAACCCAGATCAGTTGCTCTTATTCACGATAACCATGGATGATGGACCCACCTCGGGAGCTTCAGTACGAGGCACATAGAGCTGTCCGATCCTGTCCTGACTGCAGATACAAAAAAACTTGAAGGCCTCAATTCCAACTGGTTGAACATTCCAAACTCACAGTAAGGGGGTCATATACTTTCCTTTAGGAGAGTTCTATACTCTGGATGTCAACACATTATGCACAACCCAGCACAACATGGTATACAATTCAAATGTATAAAATGCAGACTTGTTTGCGTGAGCTTCATTAGGAAGAGTAATGGACCACAACCAATTTTAAATGTCTTTTTTTTTTTGCAGAATCACAATGTTGTTCTTTTCTTTTCTAGACTGCTAGGCTTGTAATGGCTCTCCAAAAAAAGAATATGCATGCACTGAACAGCATGGCTTTGACGAACGGAAATTGCCTAATCAAATTTTAATTGTGTTGTATATACAGATGGCTGAGAGCATAGCCAGAGAGACCATTTGTTTGGAATGGCTGAATAAAAGCAGCCTAGCATAAAAACGCCTATTCTAATCAAGAATCCCCCATTAATTTTCTGACGAGTCCAAATTAACACTTCAAATGCACCGTGATCTGCAAGAGACTTGATATTTGCAGTAACAATAGTATTCTTTTCTCGCTCCCCCCCCCCCCCACCAGACTCTATTCATCCAGCTTGATTTGCGCTAAAGTGGGTATCAATTCTAGCAGCATGAAAGTAGGATGGAAAGATCTTTTAGGGAGAAAATGTGCATTGATCAAGGAGTGTGTTTGGGAGGGCGGTCAAGCCTGCAGGGCTTTAGCACTGAGGAATTCATCACTATTGGCACCTGGGTCTGATTACCTCGGGGACCACGACCATTTTGTGAACCTGCGATAGAGAAAAAAAATGTCGTACGCTCTTTACTAGCGCATCACTCAAGAGTGACAGGACGTCACTGCGGTGTCAGTTTTGAGTCACCTTAGCTTAAGCTGGGGAGCTTGACTGCTAGCTTCCCAACCTTCAAAACACCAGGTTTAACAAGACAACAGCTTAGGGACCTTAAATAAATAAATAAATAAATAAATAAATAAATAGGTAAATAGAAGTCAAATAAATGTGCAAATGTGCAAAAGTTGCTAATAACAAATAAAAGCTGGCGAGCACAGATTAGCATTATGGCCATTAATCAGTCTGACACTAAAATTAGCAGCCATTTATCACTAGGTAGGTTAGCATTTTTAGGTGAGGTGGAGTGGAGTTTATGTAAAAGTGGATGTTTTTAAAGGGTTAACCTCTTGATTTGCCTCAAATGTTTGATCATAGAGTAACTCAGACCCTGTGATGTCACCATACAGTTCATTATATAAATCAAGCTTACGTTCTGATACAATACAATTACAAAAGATTTATAGTCATGCTAAATAGCATTTATGTTTAAAATACTCAAGTTTCACAAATTTGGCCTCAAAAAACACATATTCATCAGAGTTTAGTTGATTAGGAATTGTACAAAATGGCAGAAAACAAACAGAATTTGTTTACAGTTTGTTAGTGTCAAGCTTGCATATTTCTATACCGTTGTTTTAGCTTAATAGCTAGCAAGGTTGTGTACAGTTACCAAACGAAATGCTTGAAAACTAACTCTACTCATCTTTTATAACTAGTTACAGTATGCTAGCATTTTGTCTGAAGTATCAATTTAAGTTAAAAGTCACTCAGCTGTCTCAATTAGCATCTGGGTAGGTACAGCAAACATTAGGGCGAGTATTCCTTTATCATTATAGCATTGTTAGCTTTTTCTCAGTGGACTTGAGATGAAGATGAATGAAATAACACATACTTTTTATTCAGCCCAAATCATGTATTCACCTAAGCATATCATTATGCTAATTTTACCTAACAGTAATGCTAGCATTCATTTATCACCAGCATTTTTGTACAATGTGGCAGATTCATTTAGCATCTTGAGTAGCAGTTCTGAAACAAAACAGGTACGTTTTAGTGGAGTCGGCAGGTTTTAAAATGGTGAAGTATGCCATAATTTTTAATTCAGTCCTAATGCTAATCATGCTAGCTTTAATCATAACATTAAAGCTTACGTTACTTTAAAAAGGCCATGTTAGCATTTTCTGTGAGGCGGTTAGCCGAAGTTAGCGCCAAAACACAGACAGACTGAATTGCAATCTTACAGCTAAACTTTAAATTTATTGACCAAGAAGGACGTCAGCTTAAATTTTTTGCTTTGTATTGAACACTCTGTTACATTCTGATGAATAAAGGTCAAGAAAGCGACTCGCAGTTAAGTCAATGTCAGGCATTGTGTATTTTCATCTAAAATCTCTACTGTAGCCCTCAATCTATCAGCACTGTCACGGATTTGATATGCAGATTCATCACACTTTAATCAAAAATGCACTGCCATCGATCAAAACAAGCTGCAAAGGATGTGTGGAGGCACTGGGTTGACTCATACCCCCGAGGACACACACGCGCACACACACACACACACACACACATTCTTTGCAAACGTAAGACAATTCCTGGTGCTAATTAAAAAGTGGCTTTATATTTAATGTCCTGATTTAATTGAGATTCAGTCGCTTGCCCACATGCCTCCCGGGTGCACAGATTCAGAGCCCATATACAACAATTAAATCTAAATAACCTTAATGTTTCTTTAATAATGGTAATAACAGAGCCCATTAATGGGGACTTAAAATTCAATAGCAAGTGTGTAACACCTACATATGAACAGAAGGAGGCAGCCTTGAGGCCCCGCTTTGACGGAGCTATAGTCGTTTTGACTTTAAAGCATGCAAACATGTCTTCTGCTCTGTTTCCAGTTGACCGTAGATTTACTGCATGGCCATTTTATTAGGAACAGCTATAGTAACTAGTACAGGATAGGACTCTTCTTTGCTTTCATGTTGCATGGATTCCACTAGTTCTACCTCTGGGATTCTGGTCCATGTCGACACGAATTGCATCTGATAATTGCTGCCACCATTCTACCGAATCGCAAAGGTCCGTTTCTGGATTAAGATCTGGCAATTGGATATAACATTGCAATGCGCTTGTCATGTCAGCTGTCTTTAGCGGTCCAGTGTATTCTCAGATTTCTGTTCTTAGCTAACAGGAATGTGTCTCATGTGTCTCATCTCTCATAAGTTTAACATGCTGTGTGTTCCGAGGTGCTTTTCTGCACACCATGGATGTAAAGAGTGGTTATCGGCTCACCAAGGAAGTAGAGTGTTCCTGACGGTTCAAACCAGTCTGGCCATTATATTCTGACATCAATCATGAATACATTTTAACCCACAAGGCAAAATTCTAGCAGATCAGCCATTTTTTGGAGTACTCAGTCCAGCTGGCACCAACTGGCATGCCACGGTCAATTTAATGCTATAATGCAATTTTATGCTATTTGAAATGAACATTAACTGACGCTCTTTACAATGCATTCCTCTGCTGCCACTCTGTATGCGAGTGTTCCTCATAAAGTGGCCGGCGAGTGTAGTTGAACTAGGAGTATCTGACACTGTAGCATAAACAGAGGCTTAAAACATAAATAAACCATATAGGTGTTTTAGTCTGCCATTTAATATCACCGGCAGCTGAGTACGCCAAACCTTGTGCATTAGGAGTAATCAATTTCCTGGTTTGTGGTCAGACTCCAAACCTGTAAAAGATGCGGTTGTTGAGGAAATGACATCACCTGACATCAGGCTTTTTTGGTATGCAGCAGGTGTTAGCTTTTGCTTCACGGCTGTGTGCATGGGAAGTGAAAACAAGTTTACAGGAAGCCTCTCGCATTCTTGTAAGTGCTTGAGAACTCGGAATATCCCAGCTGTAACATTAGCATGGCGTCACTCGTCAGATAAACATCTTGATGTCGTACGAGAATTAAGCCGTTTAAAAGAAACGGTCATGATATGATTATATGATCTTCGAATGGTGGTCGTGAATATGTATACATTAATGCAAGGGCAGGGGTGTTTTTCGAACGGTTTGCAGGGTGGAGGATTTTTATTGATGATGCTAATTTTACTTCTGTTTACTTTCTCAGTGACTAATCAGTTGATGAAAGTGAGAACTCTGTGAAATCTTGCAGCACAGCCCAGTAATTGATCAACCTCTAATTTACCCTGCAGCTTGATGACTGACGAGGTATGAGGCTTTTATATGAAAGTAATCCTAACCTTCTAATATCATTTCCAATAAAATTATATCTAGAATCGAGAAGCTGAATTCGATGCTAAAAGATAACCCTTTGGAAATCCATCATCATTTAAATGTGCAAGAAAAACATTGCAATAGTAGGCTTCACCTTCACTTTCACTTAAAATCGCCATGAAAAAGATCATCACATCATGCACAGACTGCAAAGAATTATAGGGAACCATTTTAGGGAAGCATAAGGACTGTAGACAATACAGGCATCCCAAGCCAGGTGTCCAAGTTTCATATAAAAGCTTCACATCCATAAACATCCTCAAATATCCTCAAGAATGAACCTTTTATAACTTTTTTTTTATTAGTGCATGAGGTGATGTTTTCTCAGATTGCTGCCCATCAGCTTGGAAATCCAGCACTGTGTAATGGAATGTGTAATATTTTGGAGGATGAAAAAAGCAGCTACACGTCAAGACTAACTGTAAGGGAGGTAAAAGCATGTCTCTGAGCATGCAATTCAACTTGGCAGAGGTTTCCACAAGACATCATCCAAGAGCAGTACAGCAGACAATGTTTGCGGAGTTTGGGTTCCGGCGTCAATTAAGGCCCGATTCTGTCTTTAGACTATTTTGCATCAATGCACATATCTCCATAATCATACAGGTGTTTAATGAAAATGAAAATCCACAAGGCCGTTCAAGAATCATTTAAAAAAAAACTGTCCAGATATATTTTAAACCTATTGGGAGATGAAATGAAAGGGGCAGTGGATTAAGGCTCTGGGTTAGTGACCACAAGGCTGGGGATTCAAGCCCCTGTACCACTAAGCTGCCTCTGTGAGATCCTTGAACAAAACAATGGCCGCCTCTGCTGCACAAGAAAGTTCAAACTAAATGTAGTGCAAGTCATCATTTATCTGCTCCAGAGTACTATAGCTTACCCTACGCTCTGACCCTACGCAACTTCCTAAGCTGGGATTTGCAAAGAAAAGAATTTGACTGTGCTGGAAAGAAAGTCTTCTAGGAGATCATGTATAGATTCAAAATGCTTCATGGAATCAAAATCACACTGAAATGAACGTTAACACAAAGAACGGTCTGATCCCAAGACCAAGAAAATATCTGTCCATTAGGAGGCATAAGACGATGTGAGAGGAATCGGTCGATTTTCTTTAACAAGCTTACGAGACAGGAAGTAGCACTTTGCGTCAACACATTTCAGTTTCAATTTCTGCCTGCCACGTTTCCCCTTTCTTTGGCTCGGGCCTCATTTATAAGAACACATCTGACAGCTTTAACAAATGGATCCCTGGTAAACTGACGCTTTGATGTTTGTGAGTAATGAACAAGGTCTCTGGAGGACAGCTTCTGTACAATTTTAGGGTTCTGGGGTCTGGCTAGACAATTGCCATGCAACAAACTGATAATGAAAAGCACTGAACAAGTGCTACAGCAGACATTTGTGTAAGTGGTTGCAAATGAGGAACTGGTTTTGAGGCAAAAAAACTGACATGATAAGACAACAATAAGACAATGATCTAATCTTGTGGACTTCATGCTGTGTAAAATTTCATCTTATTAGCTTATTAGCAATAGATGGAAATTACATTAGACCCCCAGACTGGGGTCTGAGAGCCAGGACTCTATTTTTAAACTTCCTTTCCCCAGTTTTATTTATCATTCCATATTCATTACACATTGGAGCCTTTTTTTTTTTATCATGCTACATCATGATATATTTAAGCTGGGAGTGTGAAAGGTAGCAGGCGTCTCAGCAGACGTGGATGAAGCTCCTGCATCTTTCAGAGTTCTGTACCAGAATTGTCAAGCAGGTCAAAGAGCTAAGATAAGAATGCTAAACATTTTTGCTTTGCCACATGACTATGTAGAAGCCAAACAACTGGTTGGTGTACCAGGGGTGACTCTCACTAACATCAGGAAATCGAATTCATGAAATGGAATTGGGACAGAGGCTGAAAATAGCAAAACAAATGATGACGCAGTACTTTACTTTCCGTTCATAAACCACTGCTGTAATTATAGAAAGCTGTCATAAAGTAAATATAAATTAGTATTAGAGAGGTAAAAAGCCCCCATGAAATAGCTTCAGAGAAGTGTTATGTATTTCCTTTTCAGAGTGATGGTATGTTAACTGATTTACAGCCAGCAGCATTCAAAATATACCATACTCCCAGTAACTTAAAAAACTAGCTCACAGGGATAGCATCTACACCCATACCTCCGTTCATCAATTTTCCTGTACCATTTATCCTACGCAGAGTTTCGAGGAACCTCGAGACTATCCCAGGTACAAGGGGTGTAAGACCCAGGACGCTATGGACAGGGTGCTAACACATCACAGGGCACAGTTTAGTGATGCCAATCTGCTTTCAACAATTGTTTTTGGACTAGGGAGGAAACCGGAGTACAGTTGGCAGGAATTGAACCCCCAACCTTTGCGGTTTGCGAGGCAAACATGCAAACCACTAAGCCACCGTACTCCCGATACCTTTGCTCCAATAGATGAAATAATATCACCGACGGAGAAGCTCATAGTTCATTGTGCATCAAAGATTTGGATTAGTCTGAGGTACAACATACCCACACTGAACTGAGTTGCTAAAACCTATCCCCCCAGTCTGCACAAATTCAACCTCTTCCAAATGAACAAACTCCTGGGAAGACACACGTCCAAAAATGTACCAACATTTTAGAGAGCATTTCATTGGGCAAACAAAAGACTTGTTGAGTCATCAAAAAATTCGGAATAGTTTGCCCAAAATGATGAACTGAAAATAGTTGAACTATTAAATTGAAAATAAACAAAGTTAGTTTTTGTGTCTGTAACACTAAGGGCCAGGTACAATTAACAGCCTTCTCCATTGTCAGTTTGTATGAAAGGATTACTTATGACCCTAAGAAAAGAAAGTTCCTCTTGCTCTAGATGAGTCTTTTGGTTCCACATTGTGGGAAAACATGAAAGCTCTGTTTTAGTGTCAGTCCTGGCAGGCTGAGGCGTTATCACCGAAACATCATTAGTGCTGTTGCTGTTGCTGTTACAGCATGATAAGTCTGTAAACATTGCAATATTACCACGTCAGCACCAAGCATATGATATATCACCCACCGTATGAGGAAGTACCAGTTGAACTTCACACAAACACAACAAAGTGTTGGCGCTACTATTTTATTAGCTCTAATACACCCTTTTATTCATTTAAACCCATTTCTAATCTTCGGGTTTGAACGCTCCGTACTTTTATGATATGTAGCATATACAGAAAATGTGGTACTTTGACTCTTGTCGGATTTGATTTGATTATTTTACTTCACATTTTATAGTACAGTGGTGTATCAAGGTTGTCTCTGGTTGGTCAGAAATGCATCAGTATTTCTATTGTAACAATCTCATCTACATAATCATGAGCTAATAATGCAAACAAATAAAATAATTAAAGACATAATAATTGATATGGTGACATCAGAAGGAGATTCAGATTTTTTTGGGAAGGACACAAGCTGCATTTTCTTGTCTAATTAACATCGAATCTGGTGATGGAATGACTGTTTATAGCTACTATAACATCATTTGTTTTGTAGACGATTAGTGACGTTTTTGTAAAATGCATGCCATTGTTATTTACATTTAGCGGTAAAGCTCAGAGAGACCTGAAAGCACAAAATGAGAACCAACTGGTGAAAGTAAAGGAATTTCTCAGGGGAAGAAGTGGAGGTTATTTCGTTTACAGCGTTAAATATATTATTCGTACAGAATTAGGTGTGGATAAATGATACTGGTTGGCCATGAAAATCAAGAAATAAAGCTCACACAAAGAAAACTCCTTCGTTTCACTGTGTTGTGTCTTTCTCCTACGAAAGTTGTTCGGTGACAAGACAAGTGCACTTTTCATAGACATTACAAACCTAAGTATCTGTAAACATGCATGCCGAATGTCCCTATGATTACATTAGTCCACTGGGTCACCGCAAGTGAGATATTTTGATTAGGATGCCGCTCTCATCTTCCGCTCGAGGACGCACCTGTTCCCTGTTGACCTTTCTTACCCGTCAAACAGATCTGTCCATGATTGTAACGTGACTACACAAGGCGACAGACATGAAAGTGGATTCAGCTCTCTTCAACTGGTTTGACCTTGGGCTTTGACAAATGAGAACTCAGACGTGTCGCAGCTGAATTCTCCTCTAACTAAAAACCCTGTTTATTCATGACAATCATAGTAATAATAATAATAATAATAATAATAATAATGATGGTAATCATAACAAAACTGTATGTTGAGATTTAAAATGGTGCAATTCTTGTGCTAGGTTTAAATCTCACTTTGTTCCTACTTCCTGCTTGAGCAGTTATGCACAAGAAATAATGCATAATAATGTCTTTAAGACACTATTACGTCCATAATGCTAATATTTTTAAAACTATACACAATATCCTTTCAAAATGATGTCAAGATGATCGCTTTAATGCTAAATAAAGACACTTTTTTTTTTTTCTTACAGATTTTTTGCTCGACTATACTGAAAGGAGAAATTATATTAGGATTAGGAAATCCAGTAGAAGTCTAATGAATATGTGGGTTTTTTTTATTCAAAGCCCACATATCGTATATATAAACACACCTGACGTTATGCAATAGTGTACGAAAAGAGAATGATTCATACACGAAAATCACACAGTGTTATAAATGTATCATGTGTAGGGAAAAACTCGTGTACAGTACCTGATACATGCAGTCTCAAAATGAAGTCATTTTTAAGAAGGCCAAACTGTAAAACTGCACATGTGAGTCATCGACAGGATGTGTCTACATGTATAAGTGCATATAATCGGATGCAGCTTAAATTTGGTATTTTTACTCATAAGGACCGAGGACGAGGATAGGGTGACTTCTACCAGAAGGATTCAGTCGGAGCTCCAGGGCCTCTGCACCGATGCAGGTTCTAAAAGCAGTCTCAGTGCTCACAGGCAACCTGTAACTAAAGTGAATAAAACCCGATTAAAGAAATGTGCTTTGGACTCTGCAGGGGTTTGGATCTGAATGTGGCTGCTCAGAAATCCATGAAGTACAGGGAAAAAAAAGAAAAAGAAACTGAGTTCAGGTTTTTCCACTAGTGCAAAGTGATGCACATGAAAAATACCAGTATGTTCCTTCATTTTAATTGGTGTGATTGGTTTAAGGATTGGCTATTTACTGTTTTTATGAATAAGATAATTTATGCTTCATTTAATTTTCCAACAAGACTTTGAGAGTCTTTCTTTCACTCCTGATGTTTGAATTTTATTTACTACACTTCGAAGGAAAGAAATACTCCAGTTCTTGTGTACTATGTATATTTGTGTAGGGCTATAATACAACTGTTGACACAATTCTATAGTAATAGATCATGGAAATGTCAATATAAGCCTAAAAAATATAAAAATATAGTGCAAAAAGATCAGTGGATAATGTATGCAAAATCTATTTTTGTTTAGGCTACACAAAATAAACCTATACACATCACATACAAAAATCTTAACAGTTTATACTACAGATTATGAAGGGGATCAACTTCATATCATTAATTATTTCCCTATAAGAGCATATCCCCTAGTGTTTGATTCCTCGCATAATTAAATAGAATTTACAGAATTTATCCTGCACAGTTCATCCCAGGGGACTCGGGGGATACCCTAAAGAAGGGTGCAGGTCACAACTTGGGGCAGTGGTGGCTCAAGTCGTTAAGGCTCTGGGTTGTTGACTGGATGCTTGGGGTTCACGCCCCAGTTCCACGCAAGTTCCACTGCGGGACAGTTTAGCAAGGCCCTTAACCCTGTATCATAGCTGCCCCTGTGTTCTGACCCCAACTTCCTTAGCTGGGATGCATGTGTGGTGATAGTAAAGGCTTCTTGCCCCCAGTTCTTGCCCTCAACTGCGCAAACACTCGCATACTATGGACAATTTAAAAATACCAGTCAGTCTAGAAGACATGTCTTTGAACTGCAGGAGGAAACTGGTGCACCCAGAGGAAACCCATGAAGGGTGGGAAATGAACCCCACAACCCCAAAGGTGTGAGGCAAGCTAAATAAGTCTTCATTCCTCATAAATTTATGTTTCATGTTTTTGTTGCAGCATCAAACAGACCTTCAAGGATATTCATCCTGGCACTATGGAAATGTCGAACCTGAAAAGGTTCTTGTCCCTGCAATGGGGAAGTTACTCCTAGGACAAATGATATGGTCACCTCAGTCTTATCCAGTGGTCAAGAACTAAGTTCATAGCAATTAAATGTTGCCAATTCACAAAAGCAACAAAGTTTGCTTCTTTCCACCATTTTTTCAATAAAATCCACTGAATTGTTTCTTATACGCTGCTACCGAAAGCATTCACCATCACTGGGTTACACTCCTTCCATCAATCATCTCTCTACACCATTTCTTTAAAAAAAAAAAAAATAAATAAGGTAACACTTTACGCCTCTTCGAACGGGAAATTCTTTCTCAACCGTGTTACCGTAACATCTGTCTGGGGTAGTTCCCATTGAACAGGAAGTCTTAACAACAAGTATGGGAAATGACCTGCCAGGTACCAAGCTGTGCTTTGAGAATTTGTAGTTAAATAAGATTGATGTCCTGCTGTCTAGCTTCATCAGAGAAAGACAGAGAGACAGAGAGGAGGAGAGTGAGACAGGGGGAAAAGCATGGAGACCTTTGTCTTTCTGTTTCCTCAATTCAACTTCTCTGCCCCTAAGGAGGAAGTGTATTTCAAAATGCTCGGCGAAACCGTGTGGCGTGCTACCAGAATGAAAGACAGCCAGTCGAGGTAAATATATTTTTTATCAGTTTTATATTTTATTGCTGTCTGTATATCGAGATGTAGCGTATAAATACAGCAGATAGTACTTTATGAGGTTGACAGCTTGTGAAGTGTTTACATTGCTTCACTTGTTCATTTCATCAGAGCTTTGAATCCTGATATCCTGCAGATTACTCAATGCATAACCACAATCATCTGTAAATAAAAAGTGATTTAGATGTGGACTTTGTCGATACATTGTTGTTATCCAATGCTACAGCTTTTGACTGGAAAATGGATCCCTGACATGATATGATACGATATGATATCAGGGATCATCATAACAGTTTGTACATATATGTGTTGCAATGCAAGCCATGGCTTCTATAGTACAAAAGCTTCACGTCAAGTAGTCAAGAATAGATTATGAATAGATGTTAGGCAAAAACAAAGCTTTTATAGGTTTTCTTAATTCATTGCAACTCTGAAAGTCGTTTTTAAAGAAGTACAGAAATAGTTCATGAGCAAAGTTTATCAGTACTTCCCCTTATTATCGCCTCTTATATCGTACCTTCGTTTGTCTGCGAGGCACGCAATACGAATCACTCCGCCAAAGTGATTAAAAATCTAACATTTCACATGATCTCACGTAGGGTACTTCAAGGTAAGTTACTTCGGCATTGATTTAAGAGGAAATCTGTATTTCTACCTTCATGCTGATTCGTTTAAATTCCAGGCTCATAGATCCATAAGTTTAAGAGGCTTTCAAATAATCAAATATCTTTTAATTCTTTAAGCCAAACATTATTTAAAAACTGCTTGTTTTTTGTTTTTTAATTTATTGAGATTCCAATTCAATTTCTCAAACAAGCTACCTAGCATGAAGAAATAATAAATATCACTATAATAATGTCATGAGGCAAGGCCAGCTCTGGGGAAGGACCCTGGTGGGCAACAAGCTTTGTCTCAATTAAATTCAGCATTAGTCATCTGCTTAAGGTGCTGGAACAAGTCTCCTATGTAGAAGGTGTTTGTTCCAATTAGCTAAATTGGAAGGAAGTGGAACAAGGTCTGATTGACAAAGATGTTTTTTTTTTTTTAAAAGCCCGTCTGTCTTAGCGTACTACTTTCACTAGTTATTTAATTCATTTACAGTCAATGTAACGTAATTATAAAATATCACATGTATATGTATATGTTAACTTATAAAATAGCACTTGATCCAGCAACATTTTGCATTGAAAAAAGAAGGCCAACTTGTCAAGCCTGGAAGAAAGAAGACTACCATGTGGACACTGTTTGTTCCAGGAAGGAAGTGAAACAATGCATAATTGACATTAGAAAATAGCAAACCATGACAGTGAGAAAGTGACAATAAATGTCTATGTCAGCGCACTACTTTAGTCGATGTAGTTTGTTAGCTTGATGATTCAGGAGCTTATAACATGACAGTCGATCCAGCACATAGCTGAAACATTTTTTTTCTAATATGAAGTTCAGAAGGTTACTTGAGGCCACTAAATTAAGCTAATAATTATCTATTTGATTTGTTTGACTGGGTGAAAATGTAGTTTCTAGAATCTCGAAGGATATTTATAAATGTCAGAATAAAAGTCAGAACAAAAGTTGATCCTCGAGATCCGTCCATGGTACTGGCATTGTCCTATAGTGAGCACAATGGCTTGATATTTGGAGACCAAAGACATCCATAGACAGGCCTCAGCTAGGGCTTCCACTTTGGATGAACTACCTCTACTTAGGGTACATGGACCCCATTTTAAACACTGCTTGTTTACTAACAACCTTTACTTTTCATGCAGAAATAAGGACAAAGAAAAAGACAAAGACAAGGACAAAAAATATCGACTTAGCCTTTTGATGACCAGGTCTGGATCTCATGAGAATGTGAGCCCAGAGAAAAAGGTGCCATCAAAAACCAATCAGTAAGTCCTTCTTAAACATTCTACATAGACTAAATACTGAAATTTTGGTGCCATCCGGATTAAGAAATGCCGGTTTATCTGTGACTTACAGTATTCCACCTGAGGTCGCTTTGAAATGGAGCGATTCGTTTGAAGACCTTCTGGCACATCCAGGTGAGAACATTTTAACATTAAGCAATGAAGAAGTACTAGATGGTGCTTGTGTGCAGAGATCCTCTAGGGAACTGAAGCTTGATTGGAATAACAAAAAGATTCTGGTAGCTTGACATTTCGAACCAGCCCCAGAATTGCTCGATATGACAAACAAGACTAGCATTTACTGAAGTAGTCCAGCGATGAGGAAGAACTTTCTCTATAAAACTCTCCAGTAGACAAAACCAAGAAGGATCACTTCTGCATTGTCAAGCTGTACAAAAATGTCCTTTGTTCTGAAGGATCTGTTGTAGTCTAGCGACTGAGATCGATTAGCTGGGTGAATTCAGGCGATCGAATGCATATCAAACATCCCCCTTTCCTGCTTTAGATGGAGTGGAGACCTTCACACAATTCCTGCGCTCGGAGTTCAGCGAGGAGAACATCGAGTTTTGGTTAGCATGTGAGGATTACAAGAGTACAACTTCCTCTGCCAATCTGCAATGCAAGGCTAAGCAGATGTACGCCGTATTTATTGACACTGAGGCTCCCAAAGAGGTACGCTTGCAAACGCTCTTGTTCAGAACTTTATTAGCAGCTTTATTTTCAGTGGGAATTAGATTTACAAATTTAAACACCAGGAAGTGTCACCAAGTGATACTTGGATTTCATGGGCTTTCCATAACAATGTAACTACAAACGGATAAAAAAAAAAAATAGCACATATACTTTTGGAAAGTTTCAAAACTGTTTTGTCAAACTGCTGTGGTGCAGTAAAACTGAGGAACAAAAACAAACACGTTTCAGGTCCTGAAGACTATCCAATTGCATATCTCAACTTATTGACCAGTACATTTGAAAATTCATCAACAAATTCTGACCAATCAGATTAAAGAATAAAAAAAAGACATTATTTCTGATTGAATGGTGTCAAAATGGTGTCACTGGCTGAAAGGTTTAGTTAGCAATTTTTTTAGACTTGAATGAATCAGTAAATGACTGACGATATGATTTGATTCTTTTGAGTCGAGTGAGTTGATTCTTTAAAAAGTAATCGGTGATTCGTTCGATTCAGCAGCCGATCGCTCTTTGTAACTCATGAAATCAAATTCCTTTGAATGTATAATTAAAATAAATAAATAAATAATATAAAACAGTAATAATAAAACCACAGAGTCAAAGTAGAACTGGTACATTCATGCAAGCGAATTGATTTAGCCTCTGCTAGAAGTAGCTCTTCTGACAAAAAAAAGCCCCTGTGACTGAGAACCAGCATCAGCACAAGGCCAGTGGCTCAGTTTCACATGTTTTTCGGTTGAACTTTCGTGTCTATGTGGCTGCAATGAACAGGTTTTTGCAACGGGTATTGTGTCTGAAAAAACGGCCGAGCCACGTAGCCACAAGACCAAAGTGGAGACGTGACCGTGTGGTTTTCCTGCTAACATTTCACAGCTGGGCCTGCAAACCCACCATCCTCTCTACTTAGCCACCCACGCTTGTACACCCTGTTAAAAAAAAAAAAAAAAACACTTTTTACACGCTAGCAGAAGTCATACTGAACTCTTATAGTGTGACGAGTTGGTCATTAAGCGAACGCAATGACACCCATAATTTTCTCTATATTTTCAGTTCTTTATATATATTTCTATAGATATGTTAGCTGTATTTTTTTTGCACATATTTCGAACAGGACGTTAAAAGGAAAAAATTCAAATCAAGTGCAAACCTTGACGAGGAAATAATCAGTGATTCATTCTTCGGTTGACTAAATTTCTAGTAATTAACAAGCTTTTTAAATCGTTCTCTGCTGTCGGCTGTACGGAGCGTGAAATCGCTCATCTCGCTCATGTTTTGTCAAATATTTTGACAACCTCTATCTAATCACAAAGCAAATAGATTTGTGTTGAGATGCAAAACCACATTTTGTCCATGTGTTTCTTCCCTTCAGTAGATCTCAAGCAATTCATAAAAAGCAGGTTTAAAATTAAAAATAATTGCATTTCCTTTCAATCCAAATTGACCATAAAGCTGAGTTTCATTGACACACTTTGGTTTGTATCTAACCTTTAAAGGCTAACGTTTACCTCGCCTAGCGAGAGAAAGTGTGTCTGAACCAGATAGCGAGATGACTCGCTGTGGTGCGAGCTAACAAAAAGTGGTGTTCAGAAATCTCTGCAAGATCATGATGATATAATGTCACATGACTTGATATGATATGATGCAGTTAGTACCATGCTTAAATGCATATAAATATAAATATATATTGCATTATGTCTTCCAGATTAACATCGATCACTCTACCAAGCAGGACATTCAGAAGAACATCGCACAACCGACGGCATCATGTTTCGATTCGGCGCAGACCAAAATCTACACTTTGATGAAGAAGGACTGCTACCCACGCTTCCTCACCTCGGACATCTACCTGAGTCTGACCAAAAGGAAAGCACCTCCGGCCATGACCAGGAGACGGTCCAGATCGTTTGTCTTCAGCGACCGTGAGGATAGCGCAGCAGCCTGGTTGTAGCTCCTCTTCGATGATTGTTAGCGTAACGGTTTCTACCAGCACAGCTCAGCGCTTTGGACGGAAGCAAAAGGGTTGAGTTTAGAGTCTAATTTTTTCACAGATTTGATCAGATGACGTTGTGAAATGATGCGTTCACTTAGTACAAAAATACCGATCAAAGTAGCTAGATATGGGACTCTGTTAACGTTAGCTAGCGAAATCTTAAACTTAGACGACGTCAGTATCGTCTGTCTAGCTTCTACTTAAACTTAGCTGTTTTTAATGTCGGTGTTTGGCGAAAGAACAGCGATTCTGACCTGTTTATATTAACATGCTTGATCTAATCTGTTTAAAATTGTTTCGTTTGCAGAGATTTTTATCATAATCATAATGCTGATAATGATCTAAAGCTAATAATCGGTCGATTAGGGTTTTTATCCCTAAGGAGACATGGAAGGAGTCTCCGGTTCCAGAGCGTTATAACAGTCAGAGAAAGTCTTTAAGATGAAGAAGTTTCTCTTAGAATAAAAAAGGTGAGAGTACGACTATTTATAGCTGCTATAACATAAGTGATAACTAGTTTGAATATTATCCTGTAAACGTTTAAACATTACGTCCCCCAGGAGTCACAGCAAGCTAGTTAATCACAGACAATGTCATCTGATTATATTCACGTTTTCGTGATCGAATGTAGTTTAAGCTCCGCCCCTTGTTGTCCCAAGAAACTCTGGACACCATGGCAATTTTTTTTTTTTTTTAATTTAGAATACCTATAAGTATTAATCTGAGACCTAGGAAAACCTGTTTAAAGCTATAAAAAGATTTTTATCTATTATAAATATTACTGAGCAATACTATCTCTAGTATTCAAGTATTGATGCGAGCCATGAATTATTTATTACATCGATTCAGACTTTTCCCTTTGCCAAGAGATTTTCATGCTAATCTCTTTTCATGAACACGATTACGATCTTAGCTTTAATTTGTAAATTGTATATACAAACCTGTGTGATCATTGTGTCATAATAAAGAAAAAATGTTTCTCAGTAAATGATTTGCTTAATGATGGTGGAAGTTTTATATGATATACAAAACTTGCTTTGCTAGCAAAAGTAACACAACGTACCTAAAACAGAGGTAGGATTTAAATAGAAACTTTTTCACTGCTGTCCTCTATTGTGTGAATTGTTTAATATTGGTTTCTGATTGATTCGAGTTGAATAAGTCGACTAGATGTCACCTAGTTGACGCAGAGGGTCAAGAAAGCAGTAGTTTCTTGCTAGTCTGTTGAAGCTTCAAGCTTGAAATGCACCAGATGACATCATTCCCCAATCTGTTGCACTCGGAAGTCTTTTATAATTATTATTATTATCTTCTTTTGATTTAACGGACCTTTTAATGTCTGTTATATATCAGAGTGAGCTCAGAGAGAGCTCTATTTTTGTTGTATTTCATTGTTACTAAGGATGAGTCAAGTCAAGAGTCAAGAATCAAGAAGCTTTTATTGTCATTTCAACCACATATAGCTGATGCAGTACACAGTGAAATGAGACAGTGTTTCTCCAGGACCGTGGTGCTACATAAAACAAGGACTGAAAGTAAGTCGTCCTAGCCACATGAAGTGCATTGTGTGCAACCTAGTGCAAATAGTGACAAAAAGACAAAACAGTACAGGACAGATACACAAAATAGCGCCGACCAGTATACATTCTGTATACTGGAACCAAAGAGGGTAAACATACACTATATTGTCGAAGGTTTTAAGACACCCCTCCAAATCAGTGAATTGGTGACTGCTTCTACAAACATTTGTGAAAGAATGGGTCGCTCTCAGGAGCTCAGTGAATTCAAGCGTGGTACTGTGATATGTTGTCACCTGTGCAATAACTCCATTCGTGAAATTTCCTCACTACTAAATTCCACGGTTAACTGTTAGTGGTATTATAACAAAGTGGAAGCAATTGGGAACAACAGCAACTCAGCCACAAAGTGGTAGTCCACTTAAAATCACAGAGAGGGGTTAGCACATGCTGAGGCACACAGTGAGCAGAAGATACCGACTTTCTGCAGTGTCAATAGGTACAGACCTCCAAACTTAATGTGGCCTTCAGATTAGCTCAAGAACAGTGTGCAGAGAGCTTTATGGAATGGGTTTTCATGGCCGAGCAGCTGCATCCATGGCTTGGACGAGGCTGGGTTTGGAGGTTGCCAGGAGAAAGGTACTTGCCTGACTGCACTGTGCCAAGTGTAAAGGTTGGTGGAGGGGGGTTATGGTTTGAGGTTGTTTTTCAGGGTTTGGGCCTGTTAGGGGCTTAGTTCCAGTGAAAGGAACTCTTAATGTTTTGGCGTACCAAGACATTTTGTACAATTTCATGCTCCCAACTTTATGGAAACAGTTTGGGTATGACCCCTTCCACACCAGTGCACAAAGCAAGGTCCATAAAGACATGGATGACAGAGTCTGGTGTGGAGGAACTTGACTGGCCTGCACAGCGTCCTGACCTCAACCCCATAGAACACCTTTGGGATGAATTAGAGAGGAGACTGAGAGTCAGGCCTTCTTGTCCAACATCATTGACTGACCTCACAAATGCGCTTCTAGAGGAATGGTCAAAAATTCCCATAAACACACTTTTAAACCTTGTGGAAAGCCTTCCCAGAAGAGTTGAAGCTGTTATTGCTGCAAAGGGTGGAACAACTCCATATTTAACCCTATGGATTAAGTATGGGATGTCATTAAAGTTCCTGTGCATGTAAGGTTTAGTGTATACACTTCTGTAATAGCAGCAGTCAGATGAGACACAGAATGCCGTAAAAACGCTGTCCATGTTTGTCCCACGAACTCATTCGAAGCTCTATTTGAGACATATTTTTAATTAATTTATTTAATAACCTAATTTAGCCCCTCCCCCACCCCTATTCATCCTGCCCAGGCAGTTACTAAGGATGGATGAATCATCGCACATCACCGGACATCCACACAAATAAATAATTCACCATTATTTTATCCCACTAGCTTCGTATCTGGTCATTATCTCACGCCAGCATGTAAATAAAACCTCTTATAATTTTTTCTTGTGTTCCACTGGGATCCTAGTCCTAAAAAAACTTGAGAAGTCCTTTTGCGCAAATGTCCAGCTGTTTGAACTCACAAACTTTCCAGTCATTCAAATACAAATTCAAATCTTATTTGTCACAAACACAATCCTACACAACAGGACAAGAAAGTCGTGACTTTTCTTTACATGTGTCTGTGTATATAAAGTGTACTGTAAAAAATGTAAAAGTAAAACCAGATAAGATCAAATAAAATCAAATAATAAGAAAAAATATATAACTTAATAGCTATAGAACCTCAATAATGGGAATATTAATAGACGGAGTTACTATAGGACGTCCGGGATAATCATATAAATCATACGTCATATAATATCAGGTTTCTATTACATCCTGAAGCACGGCTCAATCCCTCTGCACTGAACAGACTCTCAGCAAATATCAATTATGTATGCACATAAAAGCGTGCGGAATGCATAAGATCTGTTGTTGGTTCGGTACGGAATCAGGGCCGGAATAACAAGCGCAGCGTTAGTAGGTAAATCTATCACACCCAGATATTACTTCATCTCAAAAAAAAAAAAAAAAAAAAAAAAAAAAAAAACAGGCATTAAAGCATAGAAGAAATCTATATTTCATGAGCGAAGCAGGCTTGAGTAAAATATTAATGCTGTAGACAAATGATATGTGTAAAAACTACTTCACGGAATCCATTACCAACAAAAATGTCATTATTTCGGAAATATCGGGACGGAAAGCCGTTAAGCTTTGACAGGCCGAGATTGTTTATGGTTCAGGAAGGGTTACTGATATTCCTCACCGGGTCGAGGTATTCAGATCGTGCAATTAAGGTCAGCGGAAAAAACTGCATATTTCTTGTTCTGTCAGGAAACTTATTCCTGTTTTGTTTTTTTGGGGGTTTTTTTTTTAGTATAATGCGGCTCGACTTACCGAAGCCTTCTGAGCATTTAACAAACAAACACAATAAGGTTAAAAGTTGACAAACTAGCCTGATTTGTTTCCTAGCGTTAGGCGTGAAAATGTTACTTGCCTGTCACTTTAATGAGATGCCAAGTGCATTTTTTTTTTTTTTTTTTATCTCAATCTCCTTTGCGACTTGGAACGCCAGGAGGGAAAAGAAAATAAAGCCGATTAAAAGAGCAAGCGAGTAATTAACCTGTTATAATGACCTCGTGCTACATCACATGCCAGGATTTCACACAACAGAAATAAAATTTCAACAAATGATCCGACTCACTGCTGCACCAGAGCTGGAGTTTTGTTACCAGACTGTTTGTTTATTACTTTGTTACCTTACTGTGTTCACCTGTATAATGTTACTTTATCATATCATGCTTTTACTGGCTTGTACTTCCTGGTTTTTGATTCACACCAGGTTTATTATTATCGCATGTCGCTTTCATACGTTTTGCGATGCTAGAAATTCGTTTACCATACCAAAATAGCAAATTATTCAAAAAAAATTTATGGCTGCTTAAAAATTAAGAAATGTTAATCGTTATTCTAGTCACAAGGAAGAGAATAAAAAACAGCAATCAAGTGCTGCTTCAATCATTTATGAAAAGCTAATATTAGGTTTTAGTTGGGAATTCATTCTTTGAAATATGAAATAGGTATGAGTGTGTGTGTGTGTGTGTGTGTGTGTGTGTGTGTGTGTGTGTGCGCGTGTGTGTGGTGCCCTGAAGGCACTAAAGTCCTGCCCTGTACGTCTTCCTTCCCTTTTCCACCTCAAGCCTAACCACAATAAAGCACTTACTGAAGCACTTACCGAGTTACCGATGATGAATAATAAATAAAAGGAGACAAATTTTCAGCTGCATGACCCGAATATCATGTCATATAAACCGTACAAGGCCTAGCTTCTACATTTTTGCTGCTAATTAGCACCACACCACACCGAATGAGTCAACACTCCAATTCGTGAATTTATTTTCCTTGTTAGTTAGCTAACGTTTATACACAGGTCTTGGGGAAACAAAGGTCTTCAGCACATGGTCATTCGTGTAAAACATGCTGTGTTTCAAACAGGTTTGATTTAGACACAGAGGGGTGAAACGCAGCGAGGGAAGGAGGGGGGGGGAATTGAATTTGAGTCAGAAATGTTGGCACTCCGGCTACGCTCGATTAAAAATTCAAGGCTAGAGAAATAAAGGTTGTGTTATTGCTGGCTTCCTGCTCGACAGGAAACTAAGCAGCGGGCTGAAAGGAAGTTTAAAGAAAGAGGAGCCACAGCTCCCTCTAATGTGTGTGTGTGAGAAAAACAAAAGAACGAGAAATGAACGAATCGTTTCACATTTCCATGAAAATTTCACACGGATCCTCCATTTTTATTTTTCGTTTTTAGTTTTGAGGAATGACTCATCACTTATAAGTTGTTTCCTCACTCACTCACTCACTCACACACACACACACACAGGTGTGTAAACAAATTCCTAACCAAATAAGCCGGCAACCCAGCTTGAAGAGCTTGCGAGTGCACAATCCCCTCGCCAATCGCAGCAGTTTTTCAATAGAAACGGATGAAACAGATTAAAAAAGCAGTTCACACGTGTACAAATTCCTCCGGATTACGTTAGCGCTCGTTACGGCGGCCCGGCGTGCTAAAAAGCCGGCCGTGTGTCGAGACACGCCACGCTTGAAGCTGGAAGCCTCAGACAGTTGGAACGAGGCACTCGGCAGTTGTAAGGAAGTGCTCGGTACTCAAGGTTGCGGGGAAAGCGAGTAAGAGCGAGAGAGTGTGACCTGTTCGCCTCTGAGCGCGTCCCCACCACCTCTTTTGGAAATCAAATTCGCACAGCCACGTGTGGATGATTATGCATGCAAATCACCGCCGTCCTTGTATTTTCCATTGCCTGGAGACATTTACATGGCCAGGAAGCCTGCTGTGATACGGTTAATCAGCAGAGCTTTCTGGTTTCTGACATATACACAAGACTTTTTGGTTTAAAAAAAATAAAATAAAATAAAATATAAAATAAAATTAAATCATGGACCAAAACATGTGGAAAATTATAACATGCACAAAAAATGCAGCTAAGATTTTTCTTTCAAACTAATATAATCATGATAAGCTTTTTTTTATTATTATTATTATTATTATTATTTTAATAAATAATTATATTAAATCTATATCCTCAAATCTGATCGCACAGGCAGGTATGCGAATCACAGGGTGTATAAGAAATTCGTGTATTCTAATACGTTTCCATAGAAACGACTCCGGGACTGAGCGGCAGCGACAACACGTAATCGAAGCCTAAATAATGAACAGATTATATTGATCATGGAAGGAGTCTCCGGTGTCAGCGCTTAAGTTTTCCACCGCTGGAAAGTCTTCAGGGTAAAGAGTTTATGATGTTGTTGAAAGAAAGAAAGAAAGAAAGAAAGAAAGAAAGAAAGAAAGAAAGAAAGAAAGAAAGAAAGAAGGCGAGACTAATTTACTATAAATGTAACTATAAATGGATAAAAACAATAGTCTTGTGTCTACTTTGCACCCCCAAAAGTTTTCTTCCTCGCCTCATAAACTACAATCGATTAGAATTACTAAAATGTCACATTTTATTGTCATATGCTTTTAAGTAACAAAATATTTAATCTAATTAGTGTTAATAATTAAAGGCCAGTGCTTTATACCATTGCTATGCAAATATTCTAAATATGACTTGGTGAACACTAAAGTGAATCATTTGAATCACATGAATCACTAATGTGAATCATTCGAATTGATGATGTGAATCATGTGAATCACTTAGTGACGAAAAGCGTGACACTTTAGTATTGTAAGTTCTATATGAATCAGATGAATCAAATGAAACAGTAATGTGAATCATATGAATTGAATCATAATTAAATGCATGACATATTGTCAATTTATTAACCTTTATACCTCATGTAAACTTCACATTTTAAGGTTGTATATGAACTAAACAGAATTAAAACTAGAATTAAAGTCAATGGTAATGTGAATCATGTGAATCATATGACTCACTGACGTGAATCTTATGAATCGATCATATGAATCGAATGAATCGCCAAAGAGAATCGCGTGAATCGTGACATGGCGTCACTTCAGTATTGTAAGGTTTTACCTAAAACGGATTTAACTGCACTTTAACTAAATAGAATTAAAACTAAAATTAAAGTCAGTGGTAATGTGAATCATGTGAATCATATGACTCACTAACGTGAATCTTACGAATCGATCATATGAATCGAATGAATCGCCAGAGAGAATCGTGTGAATCGTGACACTTCGGTATTGTAAGGTTTTACCTAAAACGGATTTAACTGCACTTTAACTAAATAGAATTAAAACTAAAATTAAAGTCAGTGGTAATGTGAATCATGTGAATCATATGACTCACTAATGTGAAACTTATGAATCGATCATACGAATCGCCAAAGAGAATCGTGTGAATCGTGACAGTTCGGTATTGTAAGGTTTTACCTAAAACGGATTTAACTGCAAAAGTCAGCATTAATCTGAATCTTGTGAATCATATGAATCATTATAAGAATCATGAAATAAAATGCATGACATACTGTCACTTTATTAACCAACAAACGTGCATATTTCTTCCCATACATGCATATCATGACCTTACTATTACACAGTCCTGAGCCAAACAAACTTGACCTAACACTAATGTGAATCATGAATCATTAATATGACTCATGTGAATCGTGTCATGGAAATCCTTGCATCATTTAATACAGTTTAATTCGAGCACATTGCAAGAAATATATACGAGAATCATATGAATCACTTGTCTGAATCATGAGTATCATTTGAGCAAAATTCATGCATCTTTTTGAAACAAACCAAATGTATTTATGCATATTGAAAGAAATACACAACAAATCATGACCAGAGTATTTCCAGTAAGGATATTTGCACTGTTTAAATTTATGTTAAGAAGCAGGTGAATGACAGAAAGTGGAAAATGTGACATCGGCGTCGGCTGCAGGTTTTACAACGAGCTGAGGCCCGTGTTGTACAATAGGCAAATCGGAGGAGACACGATGATTTCAACCACACTCCATTTGCCTACGACCAGATTTCCATTCAGCGATTTTAATGTCATGCTTTTTTTGATTCGATTGTTTGATCGATGACTTTCAATGGTACACTGACCAGCCAAATCTGACCAACACATTAGTTCGGTCAAAAATGCTTGTAGTTGTGCTTAAAAGAATCAAACCGTATGAACCTCAATGAGGAAGGGTTCATCTGAGGCCTTCTGAGACTTGAATTTAAAGCATACATGCGAAAGGACTATTGCTGAGATTTCCAAATCCATCATGGCTGACTGTATTACAACAAATCTTTATTTCCCAAATCAGTATAGATGAATGGATCCAAAAAAAAGTAAATAAATAAAAACTTTATGGTAAAATCTTTCGAGCAAGTAAAATAGTTGAGGAAAACAGTTAAATTCTTTGATTTGACAGATGATCGGGAACTGATTAATCCCCACAGACATCCCCATGCTCGAGGATCCACCTAACGGCAGGTGTGTGTACAGGTAGGAGTGTGTATCCGAGCTGTAGGGAGAGCTACAAGGATTCACATATATTAACTCACAATAATCTGAAACATTCTACTTCATTTACTATAAAATTATTAAAGTAAAAAAAGTTATATTTTCGTGTATTGTACACTGATTTGACAAAATTCGGTGCCCAAAACTGAGAATTGTAAAATAAAACAATTTTATTTTAAAATTTTAAAAGTTTCTCAAAGAATAAAGGTTTTTTATCATTCTTGTAGTTTATATACATATGTATATTAGTTAATAAAGTGTGTTTTTAGATCTGGAATAAAATAAGCAGACATAAAATACACATTTTTTAAAAAATAAATAAATAAACAATATAAAACATTTTATTCATCTTCCACCCCTTCAAGTATTTAACTTGAAGTTTGTTATTATTGATGCTTGATGTTTAATACAATTAATTCAAGAATTTGAATTATATTTCTTTTTATAAACAATATAAACATATCACATTTTTATTATTTTATATGTTATTATAAACAGATCCACAAATGTTGGATGTTACTGTAACTACAAATGTGTGTGTGTGTGTGTTTACGTCAGAAGGTTTGCATATTAGTGGCTTGCGTTCTTGCAGGTTGAAAAAATAATTCTTGAAATAAAATGAAGATGTAGAAAAGTCATAAAAAACTATATGTAAAAAAGAATCATGAAATTATGGAAAATCCAGAGCGGATGTTTTGTTTCAAACATGTAGGAAAATTTTTTTCAGACTTAATCTATCAAGTTGCTGCTTCCCCACATCACCCGCATTACCAAACACCAGTCATCATCCACCTACCCCCCCCCCAAACGCCCCCACCACCACCACCACCCTACTCGTGGTCTACATGGAAGTTCTCATGTTGGGCATGTCGTCATCTGGGCCTTAACTTAGATCGGAAGAGGCTTCCCCACAGGTCCTGCGGTGAGGTGACCCTCCCAAACGGAGCTTTGCATCTTCATTTCCATGCGTTCTATTCATGGAGGTAGTCCTGTTCAGACCCCCTCGACAGTCCCACACACTGGCAGAGTGCACACCAAGCAGATCCTGAGCACCGGAGTGGCAAAGATGGCCATAAAGTGAGTTCGTTTAGGATTCAATTTATACAAAATTTTTTATTTCTTTAATTTTTTTGTAGTACATTTCTTGCTAGTTCATTATAAAGTGTGTTGTTTGTATTCTTTTCTTAATCTGTTTATTATTTCAAGTAATGAATTTCATGCCAAATGTTTCGGGGTTGTAAGTTAATCCTGGTTTTGTAGCCTATGTGACTAGTGAAAGATCTAATTGTAATTTTGAAGGGTAGATTTTGTTGCTTTGCCAAGGAACCTGTTGAGGATGTTACAGTTTGGAGCGAGTCGATCGAAAAGCTGCTGGAGTCTCCAGGTAAGAAGCTTTGTTTCTGTGTGTTTTTGTTGCTGTTTTTTGGGGCGAATTAAAAAAATTTAAGAGCCAAAAAAAATTAAAAAATTTTTAAAAAAAAAACAGTGATAGCCATACAGTCGGGATGCAGCTTACTTTTTCAATGTTCTTTCAGTGTACTGATAAACAACCTGTGTCTATCAAACTCAGGGTTAGGTACATTCAAAAAATTGATAGAGATCAAGAGAATGCTTTTATTTAAAAAAAAATAATAATAAAAAAAGAAGAAAAAGTAAAAGTAAGAGTGAAGTACTTGAAGGGCTTTGTCTTTTAAGGTGCTTTGGATAATTCAAATCCGTGCGTCAGCATTCAAATTGGAGCTTTGCGTCTTCTCGACGACAAGCCAACACCCAAAATGAAGCTTTTTTTTATTCCATACGTCATGAATTCTTGTTGTTCTGGATATTTTTTTTTCCCCCACCCGTTGTAGCCGGCATGCATGCCTTTACCGAGTTCCTGAAGTCCGAGTACAGTGAGGAAAACATCCTGTTCTGGCTAGCTTGTCAGGAATATAAGAAGATCACGTGCAGGACAGAAATGACGTGTGAGGCCAATAGGATCTACTCGGAGTTTGTACAAACAGAGGCTCCTAGGCAGGTATGTTGGATCTTGGGTTGTTTGAGGTGATGAGGAAAAAAAAATAAAAAATACTTCATGCTTTTGTATGGAGGAATCCTTGTAGAATAATTCCATCACAGCTACGTCATTATTAAATGCCAGTTCAAACAATAATGTTCAAATAATAGCAATAGCGTTTGTTTCCAGATCAACATCGACTGTAAGACCCGAGCGACAATATCAAAAAACATCACCGACCCCGAACTGGTCATCTTCGACATGGCCCAAGCTCAGATCTACCGGCTCATGACGAGGGACTCTTACCCGCGGTTTTTAAAATCCGACATCTACCAAGCGTTGCTGCAGAAATGAAGCCACACCTGACTTTCTCTAGGATTAAAATGTCTTTCTTTAAGAGTGTGTGTTTGGTTCCCAGGTAAATGCACGTACATGTTCGTTCAGGCTTAAAACCGCTGAGTTCCCATGGAGTTCTACCATAAAAAAAGCCGCTCTCAATAGGCCATTTGGAACTGAGGAACTAAAAGGCTCTTCGTTAATAGATTCTAGCCATTTAACTTCAATATGACAGTATAATATATCTTCACCATAAGAAAACTTTCAGCATGCATATTAGAGACCAAGATAAGCAACTATTCATGTGATTCTTAAAGGTTTAAGATATTTTCATTCTCTGCTGGGGGAAAATGTTTCGGTTTTCCTTAATACATTATACTGTTTGGGAAAAGAAATATATAAAATAATAAAACTTTTCACCTGAGACTGTAATATACTGTGATTTGTACTTTCTTACAGCAAACTTTAACTCAACAAAAATTCAGAAAAACCAAGCAAAAGTAGCTAGCCTGTATAGAAAAGAGTAAGTAGCTGGCTTACTTATGATGATTTATTTGTCTAGAAAATTTGTCTAAAAGAAAGAAAAAAAAACGAGCTAGATCGAGTGAAGTTGTGGTAAAAATAGTTGAATCTAGCTAGGGGAAAAAAGGCTAGCTAGTTATCTTAACTAGCTGATTCACTTTCAGTGTCTTACTGATATTTTTTTTGGAATTACAAACCTACGTCACGCCATCTAGGTCTCTAATATGTGAGTCCGTGAATCCAACCTAAATTGATCCTATCAATAACAAGGTGCCAATGTTATTAACTCACCATCGATCTTAAACGATTACCTGGTAACTAGCGCACTTTAAGTAAATCTAATTGAGAGTGAACATATCAAGGCTGACAAACATCGTTCTATGGACCATGTTCTATTGTACAGAAAACTTGCAGGTTGCTGCACATTGTATTAGTTTGCAAAGTAAATTAAGGTTGTAGTCAGGTTTGTGGTGTGGTTATATTTTAAATGCAAGGGGATTTTTTTTTTAAGTGCTTTTCAACCTTTTTTTTCTAAGAAATATGTACATATGTGTGGCAGCCTGAGAAATATTATTTAAAAAATATATATATATATATATATATATATATATATTGGAAATTTAAAAAAAATTTTTGTAATTTTTAAAAAATTTGACTTATTTACCAGACTTGCATAAAAACTTTAAATGTCTAGCATTTTTGCCTTCAAATTTATGATATGAACTTTTTACGTTTTTGAATAAAACAAAATAGTTTGTAAATTTTTTTTGTGATTTTTATTTTTTTTTCACATAGTGAAACTTTCTTTAAATTTGTTTACAGGATTTGCCAAACTAAACTTTAATACAATCAGAAGAAACTTTCTAGCATTCAGCAATGCTGTTTAGGTAAAAATTAATTTATTGCGCCTTTAATTTGAGGTATCAAGTGATGGTACAAGTTTGGCTAAGACGATTTGTTTTCCCAGGCCGCCACACATATGGGCAATTTGCTTATTTTCATGGATACGGTACTCATATAAACGGTTATCTACATATCACATGTAAAATTATATAATTTCTTTTTTTAATGAAATAGCTGTAAAACATAAGGTTCTGTGTAAATTTATGCAATCAAATGTTGTCATGCCAGCAGTAGTAGTGCCGAATAATTTCGTCTCTGCAAAAGTTAAAAAATTTTAAAAATGAATTATTAAAATTAAAAATGCCCAAGGAAAGCTGGTACTTGTGTGATATGAGTTACTGGTAATATGATGTTTATAATTTTCTTTAACCTTGGGATAATTTTTTGGTGTTTTCTCAGAAGAGAATGAAAAGCTTTAATTTCTTGGAATTGCCTGTGCAAATAAAAGTACCGTGTATCTACAGTAAACCACATCCGGTTCGAGTGCAATGTTTTTCAGGTGTGTTGCTTTGGTGAAACTGTGTTTTCATTTACGCAGTTGGACGGACGGTAGGTGGCAACACCGTGCTGCAAAACGGCCTGGAAAGTTATTACCTCATCGCATTTGCATTTATTGCATTGGTTGACTTTTCACTCGGAGTGAATTGCGAGTCCAGAGTTAGGACACATCCATTTGAGGGTTATGGAGCTTGATCAGAAACCAAACTGTGGCTTCCTGTCAGGCCTCACATTCAAACTCGAGCTGTGTTTTCTAGCTTCTTCAAATATATTATATTCCTACAGTCCACATATAGAAGCATCACTTTACTCCATTTACAAACTGACAAAATACGTTTTACTAGATTTTATTTGAGTCAAAAATAAATTCTTACCAAATTCTTAACAAATTTAATTGAACATGCAGTTTGAAATTTAAAATTTGAATTTGATTTCAATTAAAACAACCTAGACACATGGGAAATTGTTAATTACTTAAATCATAAGTTGTTTGAACACCAATTAGATTTTTTTTTTTTTTTAAGGTGCATTTTATGTACTTTTTAAACATTACATCAAATCCATAATCTACCGAATTAAAAAGAAAATAATTTTTTCATTTAAATTTTTCAGCTAATTTTTCATTTATTTTTCTCAACTTTAAAATTTTTAACGAATTTTAATTCAAATTTACTTGTACTTTTTTTTTTTCCAACTTTGGAAAATTGAAGATTAGACACAAAATTTGTCCCATGACAAACTGTCCCAAGTTTGAAAGTTTTCAACAGGTTCAAGTTCAAGCACAGGTCAGGTAAAAAAAAAAAAAAAAGTTCAAGGTGAGTTAAACAAAAGAAATTCTAGATTTGATCCATCTTGAAATCGTACTGTGCACCAAAGTGTAACCTTATTTACTTCCCTGAATTTGATTTGGACACAATTTGTCAATCACAATTGGTCAATTAAGTTTCAATACTGTCTTCCCCACTCCTGTGTGTTTATTATGGTAAAATGCAGATCAGTAAAAGTAAAAAAGTGAATTCTGTGAAATGGGGATAAAAAGCCAAGCCTGTCAACCTTTCTGTTGAAGAGCAGAAATCATGGGTATCGCTAGGACATTTTTAGGGGGGCTTTAGCCTCCCTAACATTTCTACTCAGCCCACCTAAAAATTCTGCAATTCGCCATAAACTGTACACAAATTCGTGATCTCCTCAGTCCCCTTGTAATTTCATATGAAGACTTCGGCTCCTCCCCGTCGTTAGCGTTCTTCAATCTGCAGACTGCTGAGTGAGGATCAGAGGACAGGTGTGTGTGTGTGTGTGTGTGTGTGTGTGTGTGTGATCAGAAAGACTCGTATTTGGCTTGTTCAGTACTCAAATGTTATACACATCTATGCAATACAGTGAAATGCTGCAATAAGTTTACCATCATACCCTGTTAGTCAAACCTTTATTTTATTTTATCTATTTATTTTTATTTTTTACTATTATGTATTTTGTTTGTAACCCTAACCCCACCCCTGAATGAAAATCCTAGAATCGCCCCTGGCAGAAACATAACAAATGTTCTACACTATACCTGGAATGTTCTACATAGCAGGCTCTAAATTTCAGCTAAAACGTGATATTTCTGTTTCAACTCTGTCTTTTAATTCATTTTCTTACGTTTGATTATGACGATAAAGAATAAAACGCCAGCTTTAATTGAACTTTAAGTCAATTTTTACTTTCCTTTCTTTGTTTTAGACAGAATTCCCTCTATTCCATTCAACCCAATTTAAAATAAGATGAAAACAAGAGTTTGAGGTTTGTTGATTCACAAGTCTGCATTTTTTGTTTGCGAAGGAATCTAAAAATTAAAGCCTGTGAATACGTCTATATTTTTACTATCATAAAAAAAAGCTAGTTAGCAAAACTGGCAGCAAACTAGCATGAGCTAGTTTGCTGCCAGTTTTGCTAACTAGCTAGTTTTTCCACAAGTTACAAGTAGGAAATACAAGTAGGATTTCTGTACATGAGCTGAATGTTTTGAACAATGTTTTGTTCTTGGCTGACAGAAATTAAGAAAGATTTTGTGGTTTTTAAAAATAACTTAAAAACCCCAATCATGCACTTTAGACGTACCTCAAAGCTTTTCAGTTAAGTTTATACTTTATTTGTCACATATACATTACTGCACAGTGTATTCGCATATCCCATCCTTGGAGGTTTTGGGATCAGAACGCAGGGTCAGCCATGATACGGCGCCCCTGGAGCAGGGTGGGTTAAGGGCCGGGCTCAAGGTCCCAACAGTGGCAGCTTGGCGGTGCTGGGGCTTGAATCCTGATCTTCCGGTCAACTACCCAGAGCCTTATTCACTTGAGCTACCACTGATATCGATCACTGATAGCTATCACAGATTCAACATGGAATCTAAGAAAACAATTGTGCTTAACATTGTTTCTGCGCTCAAAACAAACATGGTTATTCATCTGAGAGCGAGAACATCATATTTTCACGAGAATATGTCATTTTTACAAGGTTTGAATGTAGTTGAGTAGAATCCATGCTAATAAATTACTAAAAAAAAAAAAAATCGTAATTACTCATGAAATTTAGAATTTAGTTTCAATATATAATTCATGTAACTTTCAAAAAGACCCTGTCACTCAAGATCACAATAGCAAAAGAAGAAGAATTTATTTATTTATTTATTTATTTATTTATTTAATAAATTCTTACAGTTGAAGGTAAATTTATTTAATGTTATCTTTTCATGTTGGTCAGGAAATTTGAATGATGCAGCTGCTGTGTGGAGTCAAATATGGAAAAGGACGGGCATTAGACATTGGATTAAGTGTGTTCCAGTAGGTGTTTATATTTCGAGGTACAGTGTCGGTAAAAACTGGTACAAATGATAATCAGTACGTATGAAAATAAAAAAACTTTCGTGAGGATCACAGCCTATTAAAAATAACACCTGAATGTTTCTTCCCATGTTTACTTGCACCAGCTTTTGAGATCATAAAAGTTCTTTTGTTATGTTCTAAGGATGCAAAGTTCTGTACCTGAATAAGCTTAATGGGAAAAACTAGTTTGCATGCACGTCTCACTACTCGGTAATCTGACTGATCAGAATTTCAATTACACGTTGCAGCGGAGGCTTAATATAGTTCTCACGTGGACGCATTAGATTTATATTATACTATATTAAAGGTCTATGCTGTTCATGCATTATTAAGAAAAATCCTCATTGCATTGCTTTGTGCTGATTAATTAAATCCCGTCCATGCAAATATGCAAATATTTAGAATACATCGTTGATTATGCACCAAAGTCAGTGGTATTTCGGTGTGAAGTTCTACAATAAGCAATGAACATACTGAAAGAAACTCAAAAGCAATCTTGTTGACACATCTGAATGGCATCGATGATAAACCAATGTTCTCTAATAAGCAACGAAAATACTGAAAGAAATTCAAAAGCAATCTTGTTGACATGCTTGAATGGTTTTTTTTTTTTCTTTTCTCACACTGTTCCCTATTTCTCGTCTGCACACGTTGTTCTCAACAGTCAGACACTGGTATGCCACGATATCAACAAGGGCGGCTTCCTCTTCCTCTTGAGGTGCTTTCATTTCTGCACATTCATATCCAAAGAGCGTAAGTCACATGTCCCCTCGGTCTGTTTTGTTTAATATTAGGGACTTCTCTGCGTGCTTTTATTTGACTGGGCTATGAATTTATGAGAAATGCTGTCATCATTGCAACAACATGCCAAATAGACAGAAAAGCAAAAAAAAAAAAAAGGGGGGGGAAAAACACAGGAAGTTGCAAATATAACGGAAGCCTTTGCATGCAAACATGACTTAACGTCTCAGAGAATAAGAGTTCCTCAGGGGTTCTGATGGATTAGATAGAAGATACTTGGGACTGAAGATACTTGGGAATCTGTTTGAAAGGAAAGAAAAATGGGGAACCAACATTGTTATGAACGTTATATGTAACTATAGATCTTCATCACTGGCAAACATCGGGTTCCATCACACCAACCCACCATGGATTATTTTCCAATAACATGACCCCCGAGTGTTTTTTTTGGTTGTTGTTGTTTTTGTTTTTATCCTTACTTATACTGCAGTGCTGTTACGTATATTCCCGACGGATCGTTTCCATAGTTACAATTCATTCGTTTGGCAGCCTAATAATCTCAGAATAATAATACACTAAAAAACGATTACAAGAAAATGAGTAAATGTCGATATAGTGAGGAGATTAAAGGAGTCACCAGTGTTAGCATGTTTCGCATCACAAAAAGAAGCGAGGGAAAAAAGAGGATGGTGAGAGAGTGGGCTGTGACAACAGGAAGTCATGTTTGTTGGACAGTTGGTAAATGGCTAAATGGTGTAAAAGTTATAATACTTCAGGACTTGCTTTTATTGAAAGACAGTCAACTTCAGGTCACTAGCACTGACTTCATGTCAGGCAACATCAACACCATCTTGCTCATTAGTTCCCTACAAACATGATTTGTTCCATCATTACACAACATGTCTAATGCAAGATGTCAAATATTACATGTGTAATCCGCTGGATCTCTGTTAATGCAACCATCCTGTCATACACCCCAGACGTCAGTGTGAAACCAAACAAGTGGGCTGAGGGTTTCCTGTCTGACACACATGTATCCTCATTCTTGACACATCCGTTTCATCATTCTTAAACATTTACTTGCAAACCACAGGCCCTTCGACCGACTTTACCTTTACATACATAACCCAACGGTTACTAAGCTGACAAGTCATTTGGTTATCTACATGGAGAAAATGTTTACTCAAGGGTTCTGGTATTGATCAATAAATCAAGATTTCTAAAGTTCTTTATCTCCAAAGTGCAAGAGTTCAAGAATTCTACTTGGAAGCAAGCTTTTATGAATGAAAGGCTTTCCCCAAAGGGGTTGACCAAGTGTGCTAATAGTTCTAGATAATCTTTAAAAGTCTGGAAAAAGTTCCTTGGATGTGCTGACACAGTCAATTTGCATAACACATTCTTTAACACACAAAATAGTTCTCTTTTGGAGGGTTGTATTGAAAACTATAGAAATTTTTTTAAGTAAACGACGACTTCATAAGTTTTAATTTAATGACCAAAGGGTATACCAAGAGAAAAACCTCATAGTTACTTAACTGGCAAAACCACAGAGGATAATGATTATGAACCTAGATAAAAACGACTCCTCAGCGGTTCTTTAGATGGTCAACAGTTCAAGATTTCGAACCGGTTACAGGCTTTTCTGAAACTCTCTATTTTTGGGGTCCTGCATGAAATCTAAGTGGGGGTCCAAAAAAGGTAGGGTACAGTATGCTGACGCTGCAACCTAATAATTGTTGTTTAATGTTTCTCTGAGCAAGAATGTTCCTAGAAACGGCTCTTTACCAGTGTATTTACCTGTATGAAAAAACTGACAGAATGTGCAACAGGAATCATACCTTATCATTTTAAATTAGCATTGAAAGGCCAATAGGTTCCCTTTTTTGGGATCAGAATAGAAAGTGAACTATTCCTGTCTTGCCTTTTTCAACCTCACATGCCCCAAAGAATGCTGACATCACATGCTTTCTACCACAGGTGTGTCTTGGTTCCCTAAATGCCAACACTGTCTGACTTCATATGACCTTTTCAGTACAAAAGCGTTTTAGATACCTGTTGTCATGTGCTGCGCTCAGTAGTATTCCACATGGACATAAAAGGTATGGTGGCATAGTAAGTAAAGATGCCAATTCTAAGGTCCTGGTTTTGATCCCGAACTTAGGTTACTGCCTTTTTGTCTGGAATATTTGATGTTCTCCAAGTTCCCACCCACCTCTCAAAAACAAACCAGTAGGTGGATTTCATCCTTATGTCCATCATGATGGATTGTAATCCTGTCTATGTTGTATGTCCTGACTCGCACCCAGTGACCCTGGATCCACTGCAACCAGGATAAAGTCGAAGGGTACAGGGCAGCGTAAAAGCTTATCCCCAGATATGAATATGAAAATATTTAGTTATTTTACATTTTGTAGAGGATAGATCATCTTTATATGCACAACTACATATTGATTACAGTGAAATACCTTACTTAGCAAGTCCTAGTTTGTTGAAAGCTTGTTGGGTCAAATCTCGGGATAGTTTGGCGGTTCTGTGGCTTGAAATGAGCCATATACGGATCAGTAGCCCAGAGCCCTAAAAACTGAGCCACCACTACCCCATCCAAGCCAACCAATCAAGCCAGGACTGCACTGGACTCAGGTACAAGGATAACAGGTTATCTTGTTTGTTTTCCAACAAACAGGCTTAAAATATAGACTTTACATAGTGTACATATAGGAGAAGTGAAACTTTCAACAAGAATGGGGCTTTCATAAAGCTGTCTGCTGACCTCTGACAGGACACAGTAGAAATCCTGTTTCCTCATACAGCGAAAGTCCTTGATCTTCTTGACTGTACCCAAACACAATGCTTGTGAAAACCCCCTTAGACTCCAGCGAATTTCTACTAATTCAGCTGTGGTTTAGTACCTCGCATGATTTCCCTCAAAGAACTGCTAAGCTTAGCATTTACCCTCCGGTGCAACAAGCTAGTTTTTTAGCCTTTCCTAAGTCAAATCATTTATGTAAAAAGCAAGGACACACTGTACAGTGTTGTGACCTTTCGGTACCTACATTCTAGGAGTTTTAACAAGTAAGACAGAGGAAAATGTATGAGCTGTGGGAATTGTTAGAAGTTTGCAAGCATCACAGCAAAACAAAACCAAAGGCTTTCTCTATTATACAGATACCATTCTTTACTCAAGTACTATTTTTTTTAAATGCATGCATTGGTTTATACATAAAATACAGTAGACCATTTGAGTACTATCATTCTTGTACTATGTGTCGGTTTACAATGGCAGGTATAAATACACGATGAGATGGAACAGAACATTCCAGAGTAAGCAAGCAGACAATTTCTGAATGTAGGTTTTATTTCAAAACCGATGCTTACATGTTGACAAACATTGTCTAGTCAAATAACTACTAAAAATACACAATTATAATTAGGTTTATGCTTGTGGCAGCACTTCTTTTTGTGCTCTGCTAGCACAGACAAAGAGCCCACTGAAAAGCTGTGAGGTAAAAGTCAGCATTTGCTTATCGGATGCTGAAGTTTCCACCGGCAAATTTGCATCTGTACATGTCAAAGAGAGAAACAAAGTGTGCAGCAAAATTCAGCAGGTCCTAAGCAGCCAACGAGCGTCAGTTCAAACTTCCTCTTGCTTTCTGTGGTTAGATGCATCTCACTTGATGACGTGCTACAGCAGTGTAATACTCAACCCTCTATAAAAACTGTTGTTTCAAATTCTGCTTTCAGATCCCGCGCTAACCAACTAACGGTAGAACCGCACACAACCACTCCTATATGCTAACAAAACATCAGAGCAAATAATGCCAAGCTTGCCACCAACTACAAACAAACTGGACAATATGACCAAAGAAGAAAGGCCACCACAATCTCAGTGAGTTTTTAGTCTATTTTTTTTAGTTAGAATTTTATATACTTTTAATGAAATCTATGAACGTGTACGTGAAACTCGTTTTTCCGTTACAGGAGGAAAGACTTCAAGATGCGGCTTCAGGATAAACTCATGAGAAGCCCAATGTCAGAGAAGTAAGTGTGATTTTTATTTTTATTTTTTTTATTCTATGGGATTTTTACCTGTGTACATCTGAGTGTATCATGTGGTATTAATATTCTTTCCTTCAACCAGACTTTTTCCTGGAGAGAGCCTGCTCTGGTCCCAATCTCTAGAGACTCTTCTTAGATCAAAAAGTAAGTAGCATAACTGCATAACACTACATTTATAAAATAGAATTATTCCACGTCCAGTATCTGCATCGTTGAAAGATAGTCATCTGCTAGTGTTTATGAGCAGACCTACATGGCACAAATTTGCATGATGGTACAAAAATCATACAAATGTTAAATGTCTCTTTTGTATCCTGCAGCTGGTAAAACAACTTTCCAAGCCTTTCTCAAGTCTGAGTTCAGTGATGAGAATATCGAATTCTGGATGATCTGCGAGGACTTCAAGAAAATCAAGCGCAACTCTACGCTGACCTCCAGAGCCAAGAAGATCTTTGAACGCTACATCCAGGCTGAAGCTCCAAGAGAGGTAACAAATTTCATTGATTGGCTGTAGATCATTGAAAAACCACTGAACCACTGATTAAAACTACAAATCCATGTAGGGTTTGAAAAAGCAGTATGCCATGCAAGATATTAAGATGATTTTTTTTGTAATGTCCAACAGATCAACATTGACCACAAAACCAGGGACCTCATCAAAGAGAACGTACAGACTCCAACGAGGTACTGCTTTGACGAGGCCCAGAGGATCGTTTTTAGCCTCATGGAAAAGGACTCGTACCCCAGGTTCCTCCGTTCTGACCTCTACAGAGCTCTTTTGGAATCAGTCTCATAAGGATGAAGGAACTACCGGAATCTCCTGGTGGCTCATGTTTAAGGACTATAGCAGAAGTGGCAGATAAGGACAATGGCAAGGGCTGACCCTGGGCTTGGACAGTTGGACTTATATGGATTAGCACAGATTTCTGCTAACTGACTGGCTATCATCTACCTACATCGTTTTGCCCTGCTGCCTTGCTGTTGATGCAACACTACATCAGTGGATGCCCATGAAGCTAAACGAGCTGTCATTGGTACTACAATTCCAAGTTCACGAGCTGGTACTTTTTCAAAAGATGAAGAAAATTCCCTCGGTTATCTTTTGTATACCACTTCCACCGATACCGATATCACAAAGTAGTTTAGATTATTATGTTGCACAGTATACAATGATCTAAGCAAATTGCATGCCGACATTCTCTAACAGACAGCATGATGACACGAACAGACGAGATCATACGATAAAGATACCTCTATGATGTTCTGCTTACATCATCAGTCAGCAGGTCATGGAGAAAGTGACCCTGTTTTGCTAATCTCTTGATACCAGCATCATCATAGCTGCACTCACACTCAATCAGAGATCAAGCAAAACTTTCAGACACTGCTTAGAATTTGTGATCGACCATCTTACAGGACTAAATCTTCCACATCGATTTATGCGGAGCAGAAGATCCAACAGTGTAAACTTGACTTAAGTTGCAGAACAAGCAGAGAAGGTTTTAAATTTGTTGACTTGTGATGTTATTACGGTTTCCTTTTTCAAATAGAAGCATGATCAGAACTCTAGACACAAGAATCAAAGTTAAGTTTTTGGAATCTCTGGACAATTGAAAGGACTGATCTCCACATGGACATGCTAAACAAGACATTCAATAGCTCCCTTATAGAGTTGAAGAAATATTTTGTATGGTGTAAATGGTGCCAAAGTATGACTTGTAAAGATTGTATATACGTATATGTTTTGAAAGGTTACGTCTTTTATGGATATGTTCGCTGTCTTTTATATTTTTGTTCACTGTTTTAAATTATGACTCCTTTCTGGACACTTTTTTACTGGTTAATGTAAGATCTCCAGAGAAAAGATCAAATAAACGGTCTTATCTCAGGAAAAAATGGACTAATTACATTCAAGAACCCATTTAGAAAGCTTAAAGAGTAAAAGATTTGACTTTTATACACACGTACTTATGTCTTTGTTCGTTGTTTTAAATTATGATTCCATTATAGACATTTATTAGGATTTTCACTAGTGAAATCCCCCAATATATGTTTAACTTCTCTAACTCATACTAAGACATATTTAATAAATATAAAACTTAAACCAAGGCTCGGGTTTCTTGTGCTCAATCAAAGATGACAAATGCTGTTGTGCACATTTAGTGTCTTTTCTGCCTCCTGTTTGATTTTGCACTGATAAAACATGACCTAAAATGCTACTGTAGGTCTTGGACATCCCCTAAAATTTCTCGACTGAGTAACTGAAAGTTTGACACCACATCACAGGATGAAAAGTGCGTTTATGTCACAACTTCCCTGTTAGCTTGGTTGTCATGCGCTTCAGTCAGGTGATGGCAGCTTGAGGTTGAATTAAACCTGTGAAAAAAAAAAAAAAAAAAAAAAACGCCTACACGGGTCATGTTCCTTATGTCGGATTCAAGGTAGAAAGCACAGATACGTCAATGCAGCATTGAAATACATCGACTAATACGTCTTCTATTGAAGAATCAGAAATAATCAGATTTATATCTATTTCTTTGATTATCGTTGGCATATATGAACCCAGGATTATTGTTAATACCACTTCTTATTCCAAATCTATAAAAACTTCATTAATTATCTTATCATTTCTAGTGCTCGATAATCATGTCGCTTCTCTGTCGGGCTACAAAGACTTGGCTTTTCCGGGAAATACCTGTATTACGACTTAAAATGGGCCATGTTTGGGTGATAAAGGTTTCTGTTATGATCTCGTGTGGTTTGTTTTGTCTTTTATGCATGTTAGAGATGCAGCACGAGGAACATCAACCTTAAAGTTCACGCTCGTGCACCTCGTCCTAATAACAGATTCACTTTCGTAACGGGGGGGTAAAAAAAACCCAAACCAATGGATGATGCCGCAGATAGAGTTGAAGAGAAAGAGTAAATCGGAGTTATTAGATATACATTTTGTCAAATGATCCTTCATTGCTGCATTCGAAATAAACTGCATAGAAGCATAGGGAAAGGCAAAGAGGTCAGAGGTCAAGTGTCAAATTTCCATCAGAATTTGGAAATGTCTCTGAATGATTCCATCATTCGGGTGTCTCTGAACCTGATTTACAGAGCAAACAGAAAGACAGCAGAACATTTTTACTGGTTTTACATGTTGAATTCTGCTAAACTTTCTTTAACTGCACCTCCACATACCCAACAATGTGTTTTTTGTTACATACATACCATTTATTTGTTGATATTGTGAACCTCCCTGAGGAGATCGGGGACATCAGTATCATTTGAGACATCGATATCAAGAACTAAATCATTTCACATAGCCAAAAATGGATAAAATATACCAACTGGCATTCAAAAGAAAAAAATATGCTAATCATTATGGATTTGGTTCTTTGGTTGATTATTTTCCTATAACGGCATGCATTGTCGTGCTTAGTTCCTTAAATACGTTAGTAACACGTTAACACAACAATTATTAATGCTGCACAACCTAGACAACCCTTATACATAATCAGTTATGACTGTATAATTACACAACTCGTTCCAGACCTTGAGCCTTGACACCAAGACCAAATTTGGATGTATTGAAAATCTAGTCATGTTTTTGGTCTGCAAAGATCAGAGCTCCAAATCAGCTCATGAATCCCTGAGGTTTGACAGTTGAAAGAACTTGTTGATGAAGAGACAGCAAACGGAAGTTACCGGGAAGCGATGACACCTCAGGTTTACGTGAGAACTTTCATTCCTGTGTCATTCTTCTGACTGTGTGAGTCATACCATCATTATACTTTCAGGATGAATACAGCGGTTGTCAGCGGACGACCTCAAGTATCTCAGACATATTTCACTTAAGACCAAAAGACTAGAATCATCAGCATCATCAGCAGCCTCGAATGTTCAGCAGCCTGTGGGTGGTTTATCTTTGCATGCTTTTTCTGGCCACTAGCGTCAGAATCTACAGTGTAATCTGTCTGGGTTTCCACACGCACTTTTGTAGTTAGTTGGTTCATCTGCCATTGAGTAAAAAACTATACCTTGAATAATTAGCTTCATAGATGCTATGACTAACTAATACAGTCGATCGATGGCAAAAACTACTTATCAAACAAAACCCTATACAAACCGCTTAGTTTGAATTGTAGATGGTTATCTTATCTGGTATGTCTATTAAATAATCTTTTAAATACACACACCACCTACATGGCAGATATGCAAATCATAGCCAACAGACATTTAAGGCCAGGCTGTCTAGGATAAAACAACCAGGTAAGGCCAAACATTCACTAGTGGCAAAAAAAAATTCAGAGTGTGTTTTATTGACAGAAATTCCAACAATCATAATCAGGAGAACATGCAGGAGTCAAGGATCTAGAAACCATGAAACATGGAAATACGGCTCAGACACGAAGCGTGGTAAACAGGGAAAAGTTGAACAAAATACAGCAACGAACCAATAACAGGGCGAGGGCAGTGGTCAAAAAAAATAGGCTTCACATTCTCATGACATAAAGGGGAATCTGTGACAGGTTAAATCTGATAACAGTGTATCAATTACTGTACTAATGCAGAAGTGCATAAAATACTCTAGCATAGGCTGGGAGAGACTAATATGCATGCATTTACATTAGACAGGTAATCTCATGATCTTACAATAAGTTAGATTAGCTAGAACTCCTTATCAAACCTGATGTTAATGGTTGGGAATTTCAGAGAATCCCACATTTTGAGAGGTTTTTTCACGTCGGAAATGATTAAAATACCTAAGAACTGCTGGATGAAGTGGTGTAACAAGTTACAAATGCAAAAGTGTGGCATTTGGGGCAAAGCTTTGCATCCCCAGTGAAGTAGTTTCTCACTATTAATATCTTAATATACTCTATAATAATGATGGAACATCTTTTAGACCTAACAAACTGTAGCTGGAATTAAAACATCATTCGTTTTCGTTATTACGTCCTCAAACGTTTACAGCCGACTGTACGACATCCTAACTAGTCCTCATCTCTCGCCTTGAATTAATCAGAAGTATTCTTCTTACATAAAATGAGTCTTGCAAGAGGTATATAATGTACAGTATATGTGGATAAACATCCATAACTTGATCATGGCAGCATGGAGAACAAGATTACGAACGCTTATCAAAAGGTTATTTGAAGGTATTTGAGCTTGATCTAACTATTTTTTGCGAGTTGTTTCAGCTCCACCGACTTCTTAAAAAGCTCAATGATGGAACAGGATTCTGCCTCGCTCTTCTAAGTCACTTTGGATGAAAGCCAAATAAATATATGTAAATGTAAATGTGAATGTAAATGTAAATCAATGCCAGACTATGCAAATGAGCCGTATGACATTAAAGAAAGACAGCAAAGGTTACAAGAAGGACTACTTTTATCATATGCATCCTGCCCAAAAATGCATCGACAGCTTAAGCTTTAGCCTTAATGAATAAACAATGCCTCGTTCCTGTGATTTTCTCCTTGAGTAATGAGCGAATTCTTCATTTTGAGCGCAAGACAACTCCAGGGCTTTGGGGAAAATCTAACGGTTAAAGACTTCGCATGCTAGTGACCTTGCTTTGCTGACTATTGAGGACAAATGCCATTGACTGATGGCCCCTTAGCAGCAGAGATCTGACAGAACAAAGAAAGAGACATGCGAAGACGTTTGTTTTCTTCGCTCTGGTACCTAAATTGCCTGGTTATTTAAGGGCAAAATTGAGTCGTACCAAAAAAAACATACCCCACAATCTCTAAGCCAAATTGGAATATTGCTTAATGGGGCAATGTCTTGAATTCCAAACTCATGCTAAGAATATTTACTGACAAAAAAATCCCCTCAAGCACTTTAATGAAATAGGGTTGGTCCTCTAATTGGATACAAAGGGTATATGTGTGTATATATATATATATATATATATATATATATATATATATATATATATATATATATATATATATATATATATATATATATATATATATATATAATTGGATATAAGGGTATAATACATATAATTCCATCAGGACACGTGACTGGCGGACACCATGAGTACGAGGCCACGTCTGATAAATGGACTTTGTCCTACCTAAACAAGGTATTGTGGGATATTTGAAACAAAAGATTAACAGCTCTGAAGACAGCGTCCTGATTGTTTCGCCTGTATTAAAGGAACACAAGTTCGAGGTCGTGGTCAAGTAGTGGTCAACTGCAGTTTCTTGGGCTTTCCTAACATTTACTGTAAGTTTACTGAGAGCCTGATTGCCGGGTCCATCCAGTTGACCTTAAAGTTCTATGGCCAAAAAAAAGAGGAAATGAAGTGGCTTCCGAAGAATTTTCTTAGTTAAATCTTAGTTCTCCAAAACTTCCATGCTTAGACACTCCCATTCATCATCAGATTAAAGACACTTCACCCAGTAACCATGGTAGTCCCTTACATCCTTTGAGAATGATTATGGATGCTTATTGAGTTACCACCCTGTTACCACCTGGATGTCCAAGTACTACAGCAATGTTATTTTTTTATTTATTGATTGATTTTTCATCACGTTTATAGCTACCTCTCCATGTAGGACAATAGTAGAAACACTGACAAACTCCCAGTAAAAAAAAAACAAAAAACTTGATCTTAGTGAAATTTTAAAGAAATTATCTACAGCTGTAGAGAATGGAAATCTATTCCGGCTTTGTTTCATGGTACCTTCTGACTTGTTTAGCCTGCCAAGGATACGCTATCAGTTCCTCATCGCAACTATGGGGAGATTTCAGTGGTCTTGATAACAGAAGTGTTCAACGTGCCTCTGGTTAAACCTCTCAATCTAAAGGTTAGAATCAAGAAAGTTTGTTTTGTTTAAAATGCTTGGGTTGCATTTATATCCAAAGATCTTGGGATTCAGTGGAGGATAATCAGAGGAAAGTAACTGAGGAGAAGCTTTATTGCTTACTCATTATTTCTTGGCTGCATGCTATAGACCTCGATAAAGAGAAACCTTTGGTCCTGAAGACTAAAGCTAAACATGGAACTATAACTCTAACATGGTTTCCGCGTACACGGTGCTAACAAACTCCAATTCACTCCTCACTCGAGCAGTCTACCGAGGCAAAAGCTTCGCCAAGGGTTGCTGAAAACTGCAAATTAAGCAAACTGGAATATTGGATGGAAGCATCCGATAATGCTTCCATCATAATATATTATGCAAACAACACTGAACCACTGTTCACTAGGGATGAGAACGTGCCCGGCATCCTGGAGTGTACAAACGTCAAAATTAAAATGTCACGTGAGACAATAACAATTAACATTGTGTCAAGATCATGCGTCTCTTACCATTTCAATGACGGCAATTTGTAAAGAAAAAAAATGGTGTGAACGATACGCTATAATGATAAGCTGACCAATTTGAAGAAGGATAACAATTGTTTATAGCTTCTAAAAAAAAATACAAAAAAAAAAAAAAATATATATATATATATATATATATATATATATATATATATATATATATATATTATAATAAAAAACATATTATATAATGTAATATATAATATAATAGCTATATTATTACATAATTGTACATAATAAATATTTTATTTAATATTTCAAGATGGTAATCTCGCACAACCATGAAATTGGCTAAAAGTTTAAAAGCAAGGAAGAGTTTTATTCTTGATTTAACATAAGTTAAATAACAAAAATCAACCACTTTGTCATATTTTCTTTATGTATTTTATTAAAAAGTTCTTGTTAGTGAACATTTTAGTAGGGCTCATCTGTAATTTTGTATGAAATCAATCAGACTTCATTATTCCGAGATCAAGCCAGTGTTTTTGTTGCGTCGTTTTGTTTCTTAGAAACGTCTAGACTAATTTGCTAACCTTTTAGGTCTTGAGATTCAAAAATGGAAAGGAAATTGTTGAGACGTAATTTCAGACAACATAAAGAAATTTTCCAATGCTTTCATGCAGACAAAGAAATGATCTGAGGCGCTCTGTTATTAGCAAAGCGTTTCGGCCTCTGACAGACAAAGAAAACACTCGCAGCGAGGAGGAGAAGCATTTTGAATATGGTAAAGAGGGTGCAGAAATGCACTTTTGTTCTCGCTGAACGAATGTTTGCTTATTCGAGATGGGGGATTTTTCTCAGTAGAGGCATTTTTACTCTGTTATACAAGCACGATTGATTTTTTTTTTTTTGGCCATTTGTGCAGAACCGCATTACATATTTCATGCACACGTCCATTTCTCTTTCTCTCTGGTTCAGAAAGATGTCGGATTAACGAGGAGCTTGTGTGTGCTTTCAGGGGATAAACAAGACAAACGCGTCGCTCCAGATCAACAGCGTCCTCTAGTGGAACTTTCAGTATACACCCTCACAGAGATGAGATGATCACAAATAAAATGTGTTTTATTTTTATTTCACATGTTGGTCCATTTTCCTTTTTTTCACCCATGAACCATTGGCTTGTCTCCATATCAAAATAAAATACATATACACTATATTGGCAAAAGTTCTGGGACGTCTGCCTTTACATGCACATGAATGTAATATGGAGTTGTCTCCCGCCCTTTGCAGCTATAACAGCTTCAACTCTTCTGGGAAGGCTTTCCACAAGGTTTAGGAGTGTGTTTATGGGAAATTTTTTGACCATTCCTCTTGAAGTGCATTTGTGAGGTCAGGCACTGATGTTGGACGAGAAGGTCTGGCTTGCAGTCTCCGCTCTAATTCATCCCCAAGGTGTTCTATCGGGTTGAGGTCAGGACTCTGTACAGGACAGTCAAGTTCCTCCACACCAAACTCACTCATCCATGTCTTTATGGACCTTGCTTTGTGCACTGGTTTGCAGTCATGTTGGAACAGGAAGGGGTCATCCCCAAACTGTTCCCACAAAGAGCATGAAATTGTCCAAAATGTCTCCGTATGAAGTAAATGAGTCTGGAAATCTGCTTGCAGACAATCAGCACAGGACAAATTGTCCTTTTTCTGCTAAAAACACAAACCCATTAGAGGAGAAACCAAACCAGATTATGTCAGAAATATAATCTTTTTCGAGCCAAATATATAATAAAATTTCAGCCTCATTTACATGAATTCTTAGCCTCTTGAATTTCAGGTCTGTCCCAAAAAAAAAAACATCTAGTCATTTGCATGGAATTTGCATAATTTACAATCGCACGCTTCGCAGAATATGGAGAATGTTCTTGATTTTTTAATGAAATCATTTGCATGTCTGTTTATCAATACTTGCAGTTCATAACCATCTCATCAAGCTTAAAAAGGTGTAAAAAGCTACTCGGATTCTGTCCTGGGGAAAATCTGGATGGTCTCGCCGGTCTTGAGCTGCAAAGCGACTCGCTGGAGCTGCCACCTGCAGAGAACAGAGAACGTTCCAGGTAAGTAAGTGAGTACATAAGTAAGTGAGAAAGAAAGAAAGAAAGAAAGAAAGAAAGAAAGAAAGAAAGAAAGAAAGAAAGAAAGAAAGAAAGAAAGAAAGAAAGAAAGAAAGAAAGAAAGAAAGAAAGAAAGAAAGAAAGAAAGAAAGAAAGAAAGAAAGAAAGAAAGAAAGAAAGAAATGATCCATGCAGATCGAGAGAACAGGTAGCTAAAGAGGCGGGATACAGAACTGAAGTGAGCAGGAATTTGAGGTATTTTCATAAAATGGGGTGAGATTATGGGATTCCTGGGATCAGGACTCTTAAATGTGTGTGTGTGTTATTTTGGAAAGAAAAAACCCCTGTTGAACAAAACTGAGACCAAAAAAACACTAAAAAAAAAACAAGTTTTGGTGAAAATTTAGAAACCATACATATTCAAGGTCAAGCTTTGATCAAGTGTAAGGTGAGAAAAAAACAAAACACAAGCCCAATCGATTCGGCTTGGAATCAGACACCGGCTCTCAGGAGGTCCTCATCATCACCATCTAAACAAGGAAGAGCATATGTATATGCTCTGTATGAAGGACAGTTTTCAAAGTGCTTGAGCAGCTCTGAAGGACACAAGGAATTTGATGAAATTTCCAGAAAGCTGTCAGTTCAGAGCGAAACACACTTCCCGTATCTCAAGCGGTCAGTTAATAATCTCTAATCCAGTACAACGTCCTGGACATTATGGGTCCAATTCTTCTTCTTTTGTAACATCATGGTTTGATGTTTTCTCTTGTAGCTGCCTGAGAATTTACCTACAAAGTCAGAGGGAGGAGGAGATGTTTGCATCGTGAAAGTTTGAATGGGGGGGGGGGAATGGAAATGGAATGTAAATTTCAAGATGTCAAACATGAAGTGTGGGTGTAGCCGGCAATGAGAGAACGATCCAAAACATAAGGCAAATGAACGGAAAAAGAAAAGGAGCTCAAACGAATATGTTGTTCTAGAGGTTAGAAAGAAGGGGGGGGGGAGGCGTGTCGAATTCAGCACCTGTGAACAAGCGTCTGAGGAACATAACACGTCAAATAATGGCTCAGTAGGAAGGATACGGTCCTGGGGGTGTACAAACTTTTACACTTCACTCAAACCTACAAGACGTTTCTACTGATTTCACCCCGATTTGCTCTCTTTAAATATTTCTAAAGCGTAGCCTAGACACGTGTGGAAGTGAGATGAGAAAGATTTCAGAAACGAGATGCTCTTGTTTCCATAGTAACACATTCAATAGCAGCGTAAACCATATGATATAATAAAATGTAGGCTAGATCATATCGCGAACTTTTCCAGTCAGAAGACGTTTATTTAGTGTTGAGCTTTCCGTAATGAAATGTTTTTTCTGTACAAGAACCTGCATGTGTTCAGAAACTTGTTCTGTCTCCTTCTAACCCAGAGTTTGTCAATATATTTGATTTGATGTCTTCTCAACCTTTGAGTTTTTTTTTCTGTATGTCGCGTCTACTTTTCTACACCTGCTGCCTTTCAACCCTCATTTTATAAACACCTCACGATATCGTCACGTTCCTGTAGCGGTCTTTGTTATTGAAGGACGTAGAAGTGGCGTACCTGTTCATAACAGCGTCTCTGCTGGATGCTGTGTACAGGTAGCCTCCGGTCTTCGGTCCAGTCACAGGGATTTTAAGCTTAAAAGAATAAAAAGCACAATATTCAATACGTTTTAAATTTAAAATGTAGTACCACAGTACCAATGTTTTCCAATAAATACAATGTTTTTATTCAGCTACAAACCTCTTAAGTCATATTTACGAGTCAGTAAGTCGTAATTACAACATCAGGTGCGTTCCAGATACTTTGTGCAAAGCAAATTACAAAAAAAATACAGCAAGTTTTTTTTTTTATTTTACTTTGGTAAATGAATACCAAAGAACAAGAATGTGGTTTGTGTTTTCAATATTTTTAATCATTTTACGACGCTTATTGTGGCGTCTTATATCGTATTTTGTGTTTTAATTAAAAAATTTTAATTAACTGTTACATTGTCATTACGTTTATTCCGCCATGTTTTCTTACAGACACACCCTCAACTCTGAAATCAAAGAAAATCCCGACTTTCATACTCGTAATTACGACATTGTGGTGGTGTTTCACTCGTAAACTCGTCTTTATTTCCTGCTTTTAGTCGTACAGCTTGTACGCTTGAAACAGCCTGTAAAAGCTTGTACAGCTTGAAAAAAGAAAACTGAAAGGTTATGGACTGTATCAATGGACCGGATACTGGAGACTCTTTCCAGCAAAAGAATATCTAATATAATAAATTATATTAGAACGCGTTAATTAATACACCTGTGTTCTAACCAATCGGAATCGAGAATTTAAAAGCACTTTGAGACAACGAGGGAAAAAAACCAAAAGCAAACTAGTGCACAAAGCAAGCTCCATAAAGACATGGATGAGTGAGTTTGGTGTGGAGGAACTTGACTGGCCTGCACAGAGAGAGTCCTGACCTCAACACCATAGAACACCTTTGGGATGAATTAGCACAGAGACTGTGAGCCAGGCCAAAACTGGGACGTCTGCCTTTACATGCACATGAATGTAATATGGGGTTTCCCGCCCTTTGCAGCTATAACAGCTTCAACTCTTCTGGGAAACCTTTCCACAAGGTTTAGGAGTGTGTTTATGGGAATTTTTGACCTTTCCACTAGAATCGCATTTGTGAGGTCAGGCACTGATGTTGGACGAGAAGGTCTGGCTCACAGTCTCCGCTCTAATTCATCCCAAAGGTGTTCTATGGGGTTGAGGTCAGGACTCTGTGCAGGCCAGTCAAGTTCCTCCACACCAAACACGCTCATCCATGTCTTTATGGACCTTGCTTTGTGCACTGGTGTGCAGTCATGTTGGAACAGGAAGGGGTCATCCCCAAACTTTTCCCACAAAGAGCATGAAATTGTCCAAAATGTCTTGGTATGAAGCTGAAGCATTAAGAGATTCTTTCACCGGAACTAAGGGTCCGAGCCCAACCCCTGAATTAAATGATTTAGAGGGGTGTTAAAATATTAGTTAAAACTCCTTTTTTAGTCAACTCCAAAACAGACACACAGAAAAAAAAAGACTGACCTGGGCGATGGCGTGATCGACGCGGTTGTACCGATCGGTGAGATGGATGTTGTGGATTTTTAAAGGCGGAGCTCCCAGGTTGGCCATCGCCGTGGAGTGATCGTTTAGCTGCTCGACTGCTGACTGATAGTACTCAGATTTGGCAAAGTTTTCTAAACAAAACAGATGGGACCTTTTTTTAGGCAACATTAAATTAATAACCCAGATTTGTTGATGCCATGCAATCGTGTATCAGCTCCATGCAAACATTAGCAAGCAAGTATATGAAACCCAAACCACAAATCTCATCATGTTCAGCTGTCTTTTATTTGCTTGCAATGACTCATGGGTAATGGGTTCTGATTCAGTCAGCTATTCTGTTTGGATTTGGAATGAAGAAAAAAGCCAGCAATGTTTCAGAATGTTTCTTTTCACTGATACTGGAGACTCCTTCCAAACCAACTCACAAAAAAAAACAAAAAACAAATTATAAACAAGTCGTATGTCGTCGTAACTGTTCTGGAAGTCTGAGCTGATGTGGGGAAAGCGGCTTTAAACCACTCACTCTGCATGAGGTAGTACATCATCCCGCAGCCTCCGCCAGTAACCACAGTGACAAAGATGGTCATCTGCTGCAGGAGATTAGTGGTGCGGCTCATCGTGTTGAAGTTCTCAGGCAGACCTGGTGCAGTGATAAGAAGAGGGCAAGAGACATAACATGATCTTCTAGAAGATCCTGAAACATTCATTTCTCTTTTCCCTGAGTGTTTATGTGTGTTCATTTGATCTAAATTCACTTGTTAGGGTGACATTGCTTTTTTACTGTATGCTATTCATCCTGCCAACTCAAACCACCCCTAGTGTTTTGTATATAAATGCATTTATGCCAGAAGAGATGTCACAATTATTTCCACTTAGCGCGTGCACATTTTCGTGCAACATTCATACAAAAAAACAGTATTTTTTGCTATTCTCTCATAATAACATATTTTTTAATTTCAGCAGTAAATGACCCTGACATTGAATTTAAAAAAAAAAAGGTATACATCAACACGAACCTTGTCTTACATGGGAGCGGACATCTTTGTTTTGAATCCACCAAACTTTATTTTAATCGGTCAAGAGCCACAAACGAAAAAACTATCATATTATCTTACCATTAAAATAGTTTTTAAAAAAGTTTTCCAAAAAAAAAAAACTTAGAATGAGCTCTTTATTAAAATGGCATAAACGCGAGATAAATCTGTAGTCAGTTAACAAGCATTCATCCAGCTAAACAGTAGACTTTGTATTAGCCGAGGTTGCTAACTTGTCCTGAGACGTCTACATGCCCGCCATATTGGTAAGGTCTAGTTTCGATTGTGAGGGAATGCAAGTCTATGGGGACGTCTGGGTCAATTCCGATTAAACCACATATTTGGTTCATTACAAACGCATCTACATTCTTATTTTATGTTAATATACGTTATTGTGGCTGTTTAGACTGAAAAAAAACTTATAAACCAAATCCTGCTAGTCGTGAGCAAAGCAGGATTCGCACTTCGGCTCGACTCGGTTTGGATCGGATCGGCTCGTTCTCTCATGAACACGTGACCGATCGCGTGCAAAACCGTCGTTTTTTGTCACCTACACGATTACTCTGAGAATTTATAACTTAACGATGAACAGTACATAATTAATGATAATATATAAGTAATAATAACAATGTATTTCTTAATCATGGCATTCCATTTACAGCGTAGACAACAATATATATAGTCAAAAAAGGTTAAATAATAAATTAAGTGTAGAAGGGTGTGTGTGTGTTATCAGGTCTTTTACAAACATCTGCCATTTATAACAGAAGGATGTTTTTTTATGCTTAAACTGCATTTTAATCAGATATGAATATTGCATTTAAAACAGTATTTCAAAAAAATAAATAAATAAACACAGCGTCCACCAGACGTATTTCATGAATAGTTGCATTTCTTTATGCCACCAGATGTCACTAGTGTGCAGAGCAGTGCCCTGCATCTGCGCATGCGTCAGTGTGAAGCGCTTCCATAATTTTGCAAGTGTTGTGTAAGTGAAAGTGTACTAAAGCGACCTTACAGATACCGTTCACGTTAAGACCAGACATTTCTGAGGTGAGTGATCATTACATTTCACACAAGAAGAGTTCATTTTTAATAACGAAAGTCTTCACACACACGGCTGTCCTGTGGGTTACTATACTGCACTATATTATGTCTCATACCGTTGTTATAAAATGATCATAGGCTTCAGAAGTATCCCTATTTGTCATTGGTCCACGCTTTTATACGCTAGCAATTGGAAACTAAAGCCAGAGTATGCGTCGTAAAATTTTTTTAATAAACCTGAACCTAAGATGAAGCGGACCTTCGTTGACTCGATGAATCAGTTCTGGAGATTCCTTAGTTTCTTGTTCAATGAATCAGTTGACTCAGTGAATCAGGTTCAGGAGATTCGCTCTTTTCGTGTTCAATGAATCATCTGACTTCATGAATCAAGTTCAAGTGATCCGTTCATCTCTCGTTCAGTGAAGCAGGTTCAGGAGATCCGTTCACCCCTTGTTCAATGAATCAGTTGACTCAGTGAATCAGGTCCAGGAGATTTGTTAATCACTCGTAAAGTGAATCAGGTTCTGGAGATTCCTTATTTTCTTGTTCAGTGAATCAGTTGACTCAGTGAATCAGGTCCAGGGGATTCGTTCATCTCTTGTTCAGTGAATCAGGTTCTGGAGATTCGCTCTTTTCGTGTTCAATGAATCATCTGACTTCATGAATCAAGTTCAAGTGATCCGTTCATCTCTCGTTCAGTGAAGCAGGTTCAGGAGATCCGTTCACCCCTTGTTCAATGAATCAGTTGACTCAGTGAATCAGGTCCAGGGGATTCGTTCATCTCTTGTTCAGTGAATCAGGTTCAGGAGATTCGTTCGTCACTTGTTCAGTGAATCAGGTTCAGGAGATTCGTTCATCACTCGGTCAGTGAAACTGCTGATTCAGTAAATCCTGGTCAGGCGATTTGCTAAATCAGCATTTTCTTCATGCGAGTCAGATCAGTATCACAAGATGCACATTGCATAACATATGTAAAAATGTTCCAGTGCATGCAGTAGTAGTCTTTGGGGTTGTAGTATATTAAAACGATTCTTCTAAACATGGGCATATGAGCAGATTATAAAACATTTACATAGCAAATAGCGTTTTATACGACTCACTGTGTCCGTTTGTTATTTGCACCACAGATCCACATGGATGGTGACTGATAGCGTCTTAGAGCTTATCAAGCGCACACACACACACGTCAGAAACCCAACCACCCTGGTGTCCAGACCCTATTTTAAAGTTTTGTTATTAGTTCCCAAAGACCCAATCTGTACTAACGTTAACAAAAAAAAAGTTCAGGGTTTCTTCACACATACAGGTGAAAATGTTATGAAGGACAGGTAGAAATGTTGAGAAATTAGTTTCAAGTTAGAATTTTTATTTCCTCAGGTACCATGCATGGTTGCGTGGTGGTCGGCGTTGGCATGGCGGGTCAGGCCAGGATCCGAGACCTTCTCACGCCTCTGGCCTCCAGCGCTGCGGAAATCTTCACCCTTAAGGGCTTGGTGTCTAGGTCAGTGTCATTCCATGAAACTCTCCATCCAGCTCAAAATGGTGGAATCTCGAGAAGAGATATAACCAATAAGAGTCATCATGTAAAAATACGTTGAATAAAAATAAATCTGGAATGATGGACAGGTGGTTACCTGGAAACCATGTAGCTGTCTGTATCTAAAGATGAAGGAGGTTTGCCCGACATTTTCAGTGCTCTGATCATGGGTCAGGTGTCACAGATTCTTTTTAACGGCTTTCCTGTGTGTAGGAGGACGCTGGAGAATGTGCAGGGAGTCCAACAGATCTCTCTGGACGAGGCGCTGAGCCGCAGCGACGTTCAGGTGGCCTTCTTGTGCACGGAAAACGCCAGCCATGAAGAGTACATCAGGTGAGACACAGCCTCAGAGGAATAAACCTCTAGCGGGAAGTTTAAATATCGACTTACTTTTATTTTCCCTCAGGAGGTTTCTCGAAGCAGGGAAACACGTGTGTGTGGAGTATCCCATGGTGCTCAGCTACAACGTTGCCACTGACCTCATGGACCAGGCGAAACAGAAGGGTGAGCGAATATTCAATTCTAAAATACGTAAAACGACCCAGCAGCAGAAGAAACAGCACTGAGCGTACGTGGTGTTTCCCGTCTCCAGGTTTGGTCCTGCACGAGGAACACATCGAGCTCCTCACTCCCTCCTTCAAGCAGCTGAAGAAAGATGTAGCCGGAAAGCAGCTGGAAGAAGGAAGCCTGCATTTCACAGGTACGATCACATCTGCACATCTGCAATCTCTCACCTCGGCAGAACCTGACCTCCGTATCGTGTCCCGGTGCAGGAGGTCCACTCAGGAGTGGGTCAGGGTTTCTGGCGTTCAGCGGCATCGCACGCCTCACCTGGCTGGTGGATCTTTTCGGAGAGCTCAGCGTTAAAGCAGCAACGATGGAGGAGGAGCCGGAGAAGAAGCGCTTGCAGATGACGGTCCAACTGCTAACCCAGGAGCAAAAGTGAGTCCACTTTTTGTATTTCAACCCAAACCTGTCTGGGGCTTTGGCTTTCATACCAGAGCCATGATGCTAGCTCATAGCCACCAGATTAGCATCAAGTTTGGTGAATCACACATCCATGACTCTTTTAAGTCAAGTGAATGATCGGTTACCATAGAAACAAATAACATACTGATTTAAAAAACATTTCTTGAAACAATGAGATAATTCAAAATAACATATGAACGAACAGATAAAAACTCAATAAGTGTCGAGTTATTTTGAAATCATGAGATCTCGTGAACGTCTTAAAATAATGATCAAAACAACATAATGTGTAGAAAAATGAGATAGCTCAGTGTTAAACCATCTTTAAATAATGATATAACTCAAAATGAAGTATCTTGAAATGACAGAATAACTAATATATTCTGAAATAACTAAATTTTAACTCAATAACTGTCTAGAAAAATGAGATAACTCACATGATGTTATTTTGAGCTATCTTGAAAGCTATCTTGAGATAACTCAAAATAAAATATCTTGCAATAACAAGATTAGAATTAACCTATTCAGAAATAACAAGAGGACTCAAGAGAACGTCTTGAAATGACAAGATAACCAACCTATCCTGAAGTAATGACATAATTGAATAACAATGAAAATGAGATAATGCCTTGAAATAACAGGATGTTATTTCCAGCTACCTTGAATTAACAAGATAACTCAAAATAGCAACATTTCCTGAAATAATGACATCGTAAGTCAAAAACAAAGCCTGGGGGGGGTGGGGAATGAGATCAGTGTCTTGACTTAACAAGATAACTTCTTGAAAAAACAAGATAACTAACAACGTCCTGAAATAACGATAGAATGGAACGTCTAATAAACAGGAACAGGAACGTCTGATCAACGCCCGATTATTTCGACCAATCAGATTTCACGAGCTCGTCAGCATCGAGGTATAATCTCCTGGAACACTGTCATTTGTACATTACCAGTGAAAAGTTTGGACACACCTTTTAATTCAGTGTTTTTTGTTTAGGGATTTATTTTCTACATTCTTGAACAAGACTGGAGATTTCAAAACTATGAAATAACACACATGGACTTAAGTAATCCATATGTAACGACAACAAAAAACAGTCAGTTGTTATGTTAAGACACGAAGGTCAGGGGTTCTGGAATAGTTCTTGCAAGAACAGTATTGTCAAGTGCATTTGCAAAACCCATCAAGCACCATGATGAAACTGGCTCACATGAAGACCATCCCAGTAAAGCAAGACCAAAACTGACCTCTGCTGCAGAGGAGAAGTTCATTTAGAGTTACCAGCCTCAGAAATCACCAATTAACAGCCCCTCAGATTAGAGGCGTTATGAAGGCTTTACAGAGCATCAGTATCAGACATATCTCAATATCAACTGTTCAAAGGACATTATTGTGGATTTCGGCCGCCTTCAGCATTGTTTTACACTGTAGAAAGAAATAAGCATCAGGAAAGACCATGGGATTAGAAGGTGTGTCCAAACTTTTGACTGGTAGTGTATATACTTGTTCTGCACAGACCCCTGACCTGGATAGAGGAGCACGCTGAAGGCCTGAGCCGCGGCAGAAGCATCCACCTGCGCTTCAGCACCTGCACCATGACTGAGCTGCCGGTCGGCGTCCAGGAGCCCGTGGGATTGTTCATGCAGGACATGGTGCTGTTCGGGAGCAAGCTGCAGGGCTCCATGCCACCAGAACAACTCCAATCCGAGACCAGGAGAATCCTTCACTGCCTCAAGCTGGCTGAGGAGATCCGGAAACTCTGCCAGGACACGACGGGCTGAAAGGAGAAGGCAAAGGGGGCGGGGCCAGAACTTTACACAAATCATTTGTGTAATTTTTTTTTTTGCTCTGGATCATCTATGATGACCTTTTATACACGCTTTGAATTCATGCTAAAGGTCAAAAAGTCACAGTATTAATAATGAGATTAAAAAAAAAAATAACGACAAAGTCTCTGAATGCTTGCTTCTTCTCAAAGACAGCAAAAAAATGTTACATTTGTTGGAGTTTTTTTATATTCCTGAAGCTCCGACACCAATTTAAAACAAGGTCCTGGTGGAAACACTGCATCCAAGTGACACGTCAGTTCAGATCCTAGCGTGGCTTATTATTATTATTATTATAAGGATATTAGCATAATGTTTAAAATCACACACACACACACACACACACAAGTGACACACAAGTCAGTGCACAGTATCATGATCCTGTATTTAGGTCACGTACATTACATATAACATAACATCTTTCTAGCTATAATACAAAATATACAATATTTATATCGTTTATATTTAGTCTCATTGGGTGATTTTCTACCTTGGTTTTTCCAATCAAGCAGATGAGTTTGATATATCGTCCAGTCTTCAGCAGGTAATAACACAGTGAAACGAAAAATGAAGACGAACGGACGAAAACAAACGGATAGAAACCTGCAGGATCCTGAAGCTTGTGGCCGGAAAAGTGTACACAGATGCTTCGTGATAACCTGTTGTTTTTTTCAAATCCAAACCAGGAAGTGAAATTTGAACCCTTTAAACCTCCCAAGAAGGCATCCTCACTGTACTTCCTGTTTAAGATGACTCGCTTTTAAGACGGATAATCAGCTAGGCCACCTTTTTTTTTTCGTCCATCTGCAAAAACACTGTTCGGAAATTATGGAAGAAATTACGAAAATGTTTTAAAACGAACAGACGGAGATTCGTAAAAGGGCGTCAGCCGTCTCTTTCGGTAGGGTTGCCAGATTTATTTCGGCTAAAGAAGAAGAAGGATGTGGATGGATGGCTTGGATGATTTATTTCCGTATTTAACGTCAAAGCTGTTATGAATGTTAGAGTTAATTAGAAGACTGTCGCTATCGCTAATCTCGGACACGATCGGTGGAAACGCACTTCCACGTGGCATTAACGTTTCAAAATATTTATTTTTTTCCCCCCAGGCGTGAAATTTTGGGCGGTTTGGAGATTCTTTAAGTGCCTTAAAGTCTCAGGAACGTACATCCCTGTGCATAATCAAGCAACTGGAAATCTTTAATGGAGAAAAAAAAAAAAGACAAAGTGAAACAAAAATAAAACAAAAAATGAGCCATGTCCCGGATTAGGATTAGTATACTGTACAAAGTCAGTTTTCCAGTCTCGCGGTGAGGGAAGAGGAATGGCGCTGAACGTTCTTCATAAGCGAGTTAAAAAAAAAAAAAAAAAACGTGTGATGCCATCACTCTCACGTGGACTTCTGTCTGTAGTGAAGAGTCAGATCTCCGCCGCTCTTCCAGATAAAATACTTCACTGTTCTCAAGTCCATGTTTGGATCCAGAACCTAAACAAGGTGGGAAATAAAATGGTTAAATAGAACAAATAGTGTGTGTGTGTGTGTGTGTGTGTGTGTGTGTGTAAAGACCTGATCCTGGCACATGAGCTCGATTTTCTCCTCAGCGAGCATGGCCATGTCTTCTTCCTTCTCCTGCTCTCCGGGCTTCTCCGTTCCCGACGAGCTCGTGGTCTGAGACTCCGTGTCCAGGTTGATGATCTTCTCGTAGACGTGCTCCATCACCTTCCTCACCTGCAGCATGTCGCTGGCCGACAGACGGTCCCTAAACATGCCGGGGGAGCGTTAAGGTGGAAAGGAAAATTCCTCTAGACAGTTTGAGGATATCGTGTGAAGCTTAGCTAGGTCTCTAGCGATGAAGTCAGTTTAGCTTCTCTCTTAGCTGTACTCTAATTCAACCTGACAAACCAAAAGTATTCGTTTACTGCTTTGTTATCTCAGAAGCCCAGATCTGACATAACATTAAAAAACGAGATAATGGCTCTTTTGAAATGAGATAAAATAAAATAACGAAAATAATGACATAACTCCAAGTACGACATCTTGAAATAACAAGATAACCACAACGTTTTGAAATAACGAGATAACTCAAAATAATAAGCTGATGTCTTGAAATAGCAAGAGTCAAAAATATCCTCTTGAAACAAGATAACTCAATAAAATGTCTTGAAATAACGGCATATGTTACTTTGGGTCATTGAAATAAATTATATATATATATATATATATATATATATCTCGAAATAACAAGATAACTCAAAATAATACCATGTCTAGAAAAAAATGAGATAACTCACAATATCCTGAAATAATGAGATAGATACTGAGATAGAGAGATGAACTGAAGTTAATATAACAGCAGCCTATCTCATTTTTTTTAAGACAGTTCCTAATATTACACACATTATAATAATAATAATAATAATAATAATAAAAAAATGTATTACTTCTTGAGTGTTTTTGCCCCGGAGGACGAGTGAGGCTGCAGGTAGAATGGGATCTTGTTGAATTTGGGCATGTTTTTCTAGAAAACGAGACAAAAACAATCAACTGGTCACTTCACGTGATAAAAGCAGCAGAAAGAGCATCTGATCGTAGAAACGAGTGGAGTTACACCCTGTGAATGAGCAAACTGGCGAATATTTAAAGGTTCAGTTCATGCTGGATTTCTGTAAATGAGCTCGCAGCAGTGAAAAGATCATCATTAACATTTAAATCCCAGAGCTCAACACTCACATCTACGGTAATGTCAATGACCCACTGAGGAACGGTTTCATTCAGCAACATGGACTCCGTTTCTCCGCCCGAGTCTCGACATAACAACCTACAGGGAAACAAAGACGAGCAGAAGTCGTTCGTTTCATTTCTTAGGCACGTCTATATTTACTCATGGAAAATTCACACGTATTCAGGAGGATTTTCTAGGTTTGCAAGTCATGTTTTACAAACCACCTGCACAACGGTTGCCAGATTTCTCTCAATTACAGGTGACAGAGGGAGGGCGTTTATTAGCACCTTTAAACACAAGCATAGAGCTTTAAACTCAGGGATAGAAAATGCTGACTGCGACAAGGAATTTGCAGCTAAACGTGATATGAAATGATTGTTTTCAGGCAAAATCCAGGCTTACCTAAACAGCGTCCTTCCGCCTGCCTCACCGAAGATCACCGGAGTGTGTGGAGGAACCTGGAAATAGCCGTTGCCTTTCTGAAGCCGGTTCTCCTGCTCGCCGTTTACTACAGAAGCAAAGAAACCAAACATGTTTACAGACGAAAAGCAATGAAGTTTAGACTTTTAATTGTGGAGTTTTTATTTACCGTGATTAACTTCTCCTTCTTCCTCTTCCATCGGATTGATGTGTGTTCGAGGCCAGAATTCCAGCAGAGCCTGGAGCAGCAGTCCTCCAAGATTCACTGGGTAAAAAAATAACAATAACATATCAGCTTAACTGCGATTAGAATAAAAGTGCCTTCAAAAAAGTTACTAAGCAAAGAGAACTTACGCTTCGGGTCCGATCCATCCGGACTTGTGAATCCGGCGTCTTTGGCGGACACCCAGGCAGCAAAGCAGTCGCTCTCGTCCAAGGTGATGGTCAGCATCTAAGAGGCGAAAAAATTACGTCATGTTTTTTTGCAATTCGCTTCTGGAGAACGTCACATTCAAGCGGACACTCACCCCAGTTTTAAGGTCCACGGAAAACCAGTTGGGCACGTAGACCATCTTGAAGCGCTTCTTGATCTCCTCGTCGAACTCCACTTTGCCGAGATCCTCCCCTTTACACGCCTAATCAAATAAAACAAATGCGTCAAGCCTTCAAAAACAAAAAACGATATGACATAATAATAAATCAGGAAGATCTGCGTCAACCTTGAGCACGTCCCAGAATGCCACGTTGTTGTTGGTGTCTTTGGTGAGGATGTGTCTCTTGTCGTTCAGGATGTGACACTGAATGATGCTGGCACCACCTACAAGCACACAAGCACAAAAGCCCCACAGTTAAAGCACCTCATTGTTTACACCACCACTTTGTTTGTTTTTAGCCTTAATATAAGAGCTCAGAAGAGACATGTCAGAGCTCTATCTAACAGGAAACGGGCTTGAGTCGCGAGTTTACCTTTAATGGCCTGCTCTGGTTGTGTACACAGTGGGGTCAGCGGGGCGCTGCAGTCGTTGTCGTAGTCTCCCGATGCTCTGAAGTTGTGCATTCCCTTCAGAGACTGGTGAAGAAAAAGTATAAAATACTTGAAGGTGTGCTGTTCTAATAAGTAATATTAGTCTTTAAATGTTAATAATGTGTCTTAGCAGTACCCATTTGTTCACACAGGATTTGGTTGTAGACACCCAGATGGCAGGAGGAGGGTCTGCTGACCGGTCCAGCTCCATCTGAACAAAGAGACGAGGCACAAAGACAGATTCGGCTTAAAAGCCAAAGATATGTGAAAACACTGTGACAAATTATCCTAAAGATGTACATCACATGCTTTCTGAGATATTTGGGATAAAACAGAGCCCACATTTTAATCTCCTTGTCTTCCTGGTCATTTTCTAATGTTTATATTACCATATAAATGACACGACAGACCTAAAGGACGATTAGGTAGAAAGAAATTTGAATCTTTTTTTTTGTGCCAACCTTCATGGATGGGTGATTTATTCATTTGGCCACCAGGTGGCACTAATGTATAACAAACAAAACAACACTCACTCTGAGAACAGGAGCCTTCTCCTCACAAATGAGCACGCGGATGTCTGGGTTGCGCAGGTCTGTGCAGTAGACCTTGCGGTCGCGACCTCCAGAGTAGACGTGTGTAAAGGCTTCGTTGGCCTGTAGCGCCCACACGCCCTCGTCGTGGACGCGGTAAGTAGCAATGCAGCGCTGCTGACCAAGAGACCACAGTCGTATCGTGCCGTCCGAGCTCCCGGACAGACACTGGACAACACAAAACAGGATGACGCTGTAAAAAAAAAAAAAGTTTCGTCCAACGGAACACAGATGGAGGTGAAGGTGAACGTTTACCTGAGTACCATCTCTGTTTAATAATAACGACTTCACGTTGTCTGTGTGTCCTTTCAGCTTCATGAGTTTAGCGCACGTCCGAGGATCCCAGACCCTCAGGACCTGCCAAAATAAATAAAGACAGTAAAAGACAGTAATGAAGATAAGCTGTTCCTGTTCCGGGCAAACCACCAGGCTTTGATGTGACAGATGCTGGTGTAGAAACTGTAAAATAGTGTAGACAGACACATTAAACCTAAAACGTTTACAAAGCTACTAATCAACGAAAGCAAGCTGCAAAATTACAGCGTCAGGACCCCTGAATGTTAATCTGCATTTTGGAAAACTTCTCAGACCTTTTCGGTTGATCCCGAGACGATGACGGTGCCCAACTGGTTCATAGCAAGGCTGTAGATCGAGTCTTTGTTCCCACTCAGAGAGGAAGCTGCCAAGAAAAACAGGTCATAAATGATCAGATCAGATTCGATTATATTATAACGTGTCAAATTCCCATGGAGTTGAGTGAAGTCGACTCACTGGTGACCGTATTATTGGAGGCGGTCAGAGCCGTGAGGGTGTTTACGTCCCACAGAAAGATCTGTCGGTCCAGCCCGGCGGACGCCACCAGCTCCTTGTCTTTCGCATAAGCCAGTGCTTTGACATAATCCTTGGGCACAAGACATCATCATATCAGAAATAATAGAACTTACTATATATATATATATATATATATATATATATATATATATATAACTGGCATATTAGTTATATACTGTTTATATAACTGAACAGTGTGTGATTTATATGAACTGGTTACCTTATGAGTTCGTAATGTGGACATGCAGAAGCCTTTATGTGCGTTCCACACTTTAACTGTAGTGTCTGATGATGCTGAAATCACTACGGAGGGAAGAAATGTAACCCACATCAGAGGACTTGACCAACTAAGTCTGTAAGTCAGTCAGTAAATCAATAAGTCTGTAAGTCAGTCAGTAAATCAGTAATAAGTCATTAAGTCAGTCAGAAAATCAGTAATAAGTCATTAAAACAGTCATTATATCAGTAATAAGTCATAAAGTCAGTCAGTAAATCAGTAATAAGTCATTAAGTCAGTCATTATATCAGTAATAAGTCATTAAGTCAGTCATTATATCAGTAATAAGTCATTAAGTCAGTCAGTAAATCAGTAATAAGTCATTAAGTCAGTCAGTAAATCAGTAATAAGTCATTAAGTCAGTCAGTAAATCAGTAATAAGTCATTAAGTCAGTCAGTAAATCAGTAATAAGTCATTAAGTCAGTCAGTAAATCAGTAATAAGTCATTAAGTCAGTCAGTAAATCAGTAATAAGTCATTAAGTCAGTCAGTAAATCAGTAATAAGTCATTAAGTCAGTCAGAAAATCAGTAATAAGTCATTAAGACAGTCAGTAAATCAGTAATAAGTCATTAAGTCAGTCAGTAAATCAGTAATAAGTCATTAAGACAGTCAGTAAATCAGTAATAAGTCATTAAGTCAGTCAGTAAATCAGTAATAAGTCATTAAGTCAGTCAGTAAATCAGTAATAAGTCATTAAGTCAGTCAGTAAATCAGTAATAAGTCATTAAGTCAGTCAGTAAATCAGTAATAAGTCATTAAGACAGTCAGTAAATCAGTAATAAGTCATTAAGTCAGTCAGTAAATCAGTAATAAGTCATTGTCAGTCAGAAAATCAGTAATAAGTCATTAAGTCAGTCAGTAAATCAGTAATAAGTCATTAAGTCAGTCAGTAAATCAGTAATAAGTCATTAAGACAGTCAGTAAATCAGTAATAAGTCATTAAGACAGTCATTATATCAGTAATAAGTCATTAAGTCAGTCATTATATCAGTAATAAGTCATTAAGTCAGTCATTATATCAGTAATAAGTCATTAAGTCAGTCATTATATCAGTAATAAGTCATTAAGACAGTCAGTAAATCAGTAATAAGTCATTAAGTCAGTCATTATATCAGTAATAAGTCATTAAGTCAGTCATTATATCAGTAATAAGTCATTAAGACAGTCAGTAAATCAGTAATAAGTCATTAAGTTAGTCATTATATCAGTAATAAGTCATTAAGTCAGTCATTATATCAGTAATAAGTCATTAAGACAGTCAGTACTCAGGTAATTAAATCAGTAGTAAGTCATTAAATCAGTACTTGGTCAGTAAATCAGCAATAAGTCAAGCAGGTAGATAAGTAGGTCAGTCATTAAGTCAGTTAGTGAGTAAATACTCGGTCAGTACATCAGTAATAACTCATTGGGTCAGTTAATACTCAGTTAGTAAATCAGTAATATGTCATTAAGTCAGTCAGTGAGTCAGGTATAAGTCATTAGGTTAGTCTGTACTCAGTCAAAAAGTTAAGTATAAGTCAATAAGTTAGTCTGTACTAAGTCAGTAAATCAGTATTAAATCAGTCAGTAAATCAGTAATAAGTCATTAAAACAGTCAGTACTCAGGTAATTAAATCAGTAGTAAGTCATTAAGTCAGTACTTGGTCAGTAAATAAGCAATAATTCAAGCAGGTAGATAAGTAGGTCAGTCATTAAGTCAGTAGTAAGTCAGTACGTTAGTCAGTACTCAGTCAGGAAATCAGTAATAAGCCATTAAGCAAGTCAGTTAATCAATAATAAGTGATTAAGTCAGTCTGTACTCAGTCAGTAAATCTGCATTAAGTCAGTCAGTAAATTAGTATTAAGGCATTAAGTCAGCTAGTACTCAGGTCATTAAATCAGTAGTACGTCATTAAGTCAGCCAGTACTCAGTACTCACTAAGTAACAGGTCATTAAGTAAGTAGATCAGTAAGTACTCAATCAGTAAATAAGTAATAAGTCATCAAGTCATCAGATAAGTACGTCAGTCACTATGTCATGAAGACAGTAAGTCAGTAGTAAGTCATTAAGTCTTTAAATCAGTCAGTAGGAACTCAGTGACTAAAACGGTCAGTAAGTCAATTAATTCAGTAGGTTAGGCAGTTATAGTAAGTACTCAGTTAGTAAATCAGTCAGTTAGTCAGCACATCAGTCAATAAGTCACTAAATAAATGTGTCAGTCAGTAAGTAAATCAGTCATTAACTAAATCAGTAAGTCTGCAAGTCAGTTAGTCAATCATCAAGTCAATCAGTAACTTAGTCAGTCAGCAAGTAGATCAGACACTCAGTCAGTAGTTCTGAACTAATTCACATATAAATCATTATCAGATCAGACTTACGAGTTTTTCCATTACAGCAGAGCACGATATCGTTCACCCAGTCAGTGTGGTGCTCCATCGAAGCTATATACGGATCCTGCTGCAATAAAACCCAGGGTTTACGTTATACAATGACGTTATAGCTCACAGTGTTTGTGAACTCTACTCTAATCTAATACAATTCTATTATGACAACACTCTGTTCTGACCATTTTTGTGTTCTATTCTGGTAAAACTCTATGGTAATCTAATTTACTTCAATTCTATTATGACAAAACTCTATGGTAATCTGATTTAACACAATTCTATTCTGATAAACGTCTACAGTGATCTAATTTGCTACAATTCTATTCAGGTAACACTATTCTACTCTGTTCTGTCAAACAATTTTCTGTACTATATTCTGGTAAAACTCTGTGATAATCTAATTTACTACAATTCCATTCCAATAAATTCAATAAGTTGAATTTAATGCAATTCTATTATGACAAAACTCTATTCTACTCTCTTCTGGCAATTTTTTTGTATTCTATACTGACAAAACTCCATGGTAAACTAATTTACTACAATTCTATTTTGGTAAACCTTTATGGTAATCTAATTCAACACAATTCTATTCCAATAAAATGCTATGGCCACCCAATTTACTACAATTCTATTCTGGTAAAACTCTACGGCAATCTAATTTACTACAATTCTGTTTAATCGAATGTAATACAATTCTATTATGACAAAACTCTGTTCTACTCTGTTCTGGCTATTTTTTTATATTCTATCCTGATAAAACTCTATGGTAATCTAATTTACAACAATTCTATTCTGATAAATCTCTATCCCGCTCTGTTCTGACAATTTGTATTCTATACAGGGGGGAAACTCTATGGTAATCTAATTCAACACAATTCTATTATGACAAAACTCTATGGTAATCTGATTTAACACAATTCTATTCTGATAAAAGTCTGCAGTGATCTAATTTGCTACAATTCTATTCAGGTAACACTCTATTCTACTCTGTTCTGTCAAACAATTTTCTGTACTATATTCTGGTAAAACTCTGTGATAATCTAATTTACTACAATTCCATTCCAATAAATTCAATAAGTTGAATTTAATGCAATTCTATTATGACAAAACTCTATTCTACTCTCTTCTGGCAATTTTTTTGTATTCTATACTGACAAAACTCCATGGTAAACTAATTTACTACAGTTCTATTCTGGTAAACCTTTATGGTAATCTCTAGAGTAATCGAATGTAATACAATTCTATTATGACAAAACTCTGTTCTACTCTGTTCTGGCTATTTTTTGTATTCTATCCTGATAAAACTCTATGGTAATCTAATTTACAACAATTCTATTCTGATAAATCTCTATCCCGCTCTGTTCTGACAATTTGTTTGTATTCTATACGGGGAAAAAACTCTATGGTAATCTAATTCAACACAATTCTACTCTGGCAAAACTCTATGGCCATCCAAATTACTACAATTCTATTCGGGTAAAGCTCTATGATAAGCTAATTTACTACAATTCTATTCGCGTAAAACTCTATGGTAATCTAATTTACAACAATTCTATTCTGATAAATCTCTATCCTGCTCTGTTCTGACAATTTGTTTGTATTCTATACGGAAAAAACTCTATGGTAATCTAATTCAACACAATTCTACTCTGGCAAAACTCTATGGCCATCCAATTTACTACAATTCTATTCTGGTAAAGCTCTACGATAAGCTAATTTACTACAATTCTATTTCAATAAAACGCTAGAGTAATCGAATGTAATACAATTCTATTACGAAAAAACTCTATTCTGGCTATTTTTTTGTATTCTATCCTGATAAAACTCTATGGTAATCTAATTCAACACGATTCTATTCTGGTAAAACTCTATTCTGAGGTCTACTCGGAGTGCAGTGTGTGAGTGTAGTGTACTTTGTGCTGATTGACGCTCCATATGCGGATGATGGAGTCTCTGCCCGCGGTGAAGAGGCGGTTCAGAGCGGGATCCAGCTGCAGGGCGTTCACCCCGTTACGGTTGTACTTCTCTACTTCATCTCTTATCACATAGGAAACCTGAAAGCGCACAGGAACACAACTTTACACGCTTCACATACACCCCTTATCCAACACAAACGCATCCATCTTTTCCTCTTACTTTCATCACAAGTTTCTCCCAATCAGATGTGTGCTTGAAATAAAAAGGTGCCATGAACACCCACATCCCCAACATGCTAGTTTGCTAACTAGCTGTGCGTAAATAGCAACAGCTTTATTGTAATTAAAACAAACCCACACACACTTAACATGGCGGCTAGAGATACAATATATCACGCTATATGTAAATAATGAACAAAGTAGTTTATTTTTTTTTTAAAAAATACATACAAAAACGCCTAGCTAATATATTAGCAAAACACAATATGCGGGGCGTGTTTTGTTTCCGACCCGTATTCCGACAAACTCCAATCACTGCGCGAGGATTGGGTGCGAGTGTCCCGCCTACTGCGACACCATTGGCCAAGAAAGTGATCAATCTACGGAAGGGCTTGGAAGAGTAACCAATCATCGTGCAGAAAACGGGATATGGCACAATACAGGTGCAGAAAAGGGAATATGCGGTGAATTAGCCCTGCATTACCCAACATGCACTTTGATTTGGTTTACGGAAGCGACCATGATTTTATGTAGACAAATACGAAAATAAATGTCTTTCTCAGGTCATCAAGCGCAGGCAACATATGATATAGTAAAATATTAAAACTAGTAAAATGCCTGTAAAAAAATTATCACCTGGACTTTCCTCCGACCAGCAGCGTTTTGCCTGTGATGCGTCGCCATCTTTCATGTTGACAGTCAACTAAGCAGCATCACATCCGGGACATAAAAACAACATCCGGGACACTGCACTCCATGCGTCAACGCGTCAGCCATATTGGTAGGGGCTATATTTCATTGTACGTTAATGTGGGTCCATAAACAATTCACACCTTATATGTCAGTTACTATGTTTTTTTTATTATTATTTACATTTCACAATTGCCACTACTGTATTTGTAGTTATCTTAGGAGTTTGGTGTAATCCTATACCATCCTCCTATTGGTGGATTTAAATCAGCAGAAATAAGAAAACATTGGCCTCTTAACATTTAACAGCATGCTGGTTTTTATTCTTCAGACAAGAACAAGAACACTTTATTTTTAATTTAATGACTTCAAACTGAAACCGATATGTTTTGTCACATTGCGCTCAAGCATTCGATGTATCCAGTTCAACGGAAGATGTATAAATGTAACGACAGAAAATCTGCCAATTCTTGTATTTTCTATCCAAACCATGTCTTCAAGGCAAAGTTTCACCTTCTATTAAACAATTTTGAACAATAAATAAACAGAAACAAAACAAAAACATTTAGCTGCAAACAACGGAACACAAAAAATAGAGGAATTCTTATCATCTGAAACATGTGAAATGTGCATGAACCTTGAAATCAACTCTGGAAGGTAGATGTGGATCTTCTAAGCAGGGAGTGTCCAATCGTAACCAATCAGGAGCCACACCTGGTACAGAACATCTGGAATGGCTGCTGGTTTTCATTCCAACCGATCCACACCGAAGGCTCTGCACCAGAGGTTCTGCGGCTCCTGATTGGTTGGAAAGAAAGCTGCTGCCGTCCACCCATTCGCGGATAAGACTGGACAACCCTGCTCTATACCATCTTGATGTAAACAGAGTCGTTGAAGAGATAACTGGTACCCTGTATCATACAGAACGTGGCAACATTTTTGGTAAAAGCGATCATCAAGGGCAACAAAACATGGAAATGCAAGGAAAGGCATAGAACTGCATTCTTCTCTGACATGGGGTCAGGAGGTGACCAGAACCTGCTGGTTCACTTCGTTGGTTGGCCAAACAAAGAAGAAGAGCTGGATGCATAGCTGCCAGTACACTTCACTGAGTTTTTAGGCTTCTGAATCCATTTATCATCAATCTTCTGATTTGAAGTTGCTTCCCACTTATTATCCCAAGGGTTGGTCTTTCCCTGGTTGGTACTCAATGCAGTTTGGGATGAGGAGAACATGTGTGTAGAAGCTGAACTGATCTGAGCTGTCGAGGGGTGAGTGAGGTTCGCCTGATGTTGCACTTCAACACTAAACTTTTCATCCATTGTAACAGGTCCCTTTTTTGCACTTGACCTTGAGCCTTGATTTCTTGCATTGCCTGAGACTGCTGACCAAGTTTTGGGCAAGTAGTGGATCGTGGGCTTGGACTTCCCAGAACCTGAGGTGTTGGTAGAAGATCCTGATGTTGCTGATGAAACATTAGGAGTTACCTTTTGCAAATTGCCATGTACGGTGTTCAACTCCTTTATGGTCATTTTGTATTTTTTGGCACTTTTCCTCTGCACATTTGGTGTCAGTAACTGAGTCTTTGGCAGGATCTGTTGCCTTGAAGGTGCATTTAGGGCAGCCATCTTCCCATTCTTCTCTTCTTTGGATTGTGACTTGTTCATCATCTTCCATTCTTCTATCTCTTTCTTCATTTCTTGCTCAACCTTGTCATCTTTAATTAAAGCCTTGGCAAGTGGAGTCTCCATCCTGTAAGATTTTGTAACCTTCTGAGAGATACATTGATTTGGATTTACCAGTGGAAAACCAGATGATGGAGAGGTCATGGATGATGAAGAAGAAGAGTTAAGATCTGAGGAAAAGGAGAGATATGACGGTGAAGAGCCATCACAAAGAGACGAACTACAGGAGGAGGACCACTGGAAAGAAGTATCAGAGAAAGATTCAGATGGGGAGGAGGAAAGATCTGAGTAAAGACAGGAGGAGCAATAGCAAGGTGAATCAGGGTGGAGCTTGGAGTTCTTGGCGACCTGCTGATCACACTGTTGTTGGATTGAATAAGAGGAATGTTGTAAAGGGAAGACAGCTTCCGGCTCATTCCACCCAGGCTGACTGGATGAGGCGAAAATGGAAGAGCTGCCAGAAACTGATCTGATAATGGTCTCTGGTGGTTCTCTGAAGACCCAGTGATCTTTCTTCCAACAGCACCGAAAACAAGAGTCACACAGGATGGAACTGTCCACATCACGTTTCCATGTACAGGAGACATCAGTGTTGCACTTTGCACAGGTGTATGGATAAGTGCGAAGATTCCCTAAATGGCAAATGTCCAAGAAAACCAAATATTATTAAAAAAGATAACACTATATGACCAAATGTTGAACACCTGACCATGACACCCATGTGCTTGTCAAACATCCCATTCCAGATGTTGTCCCCTCTAGTTCCTCTCCTCTGGGAAGGATTTCCACTAGATGTTGTGGGGATTTGTGTTCATTCCATTACAAGGGCATTAGTGAGATCAGGCACTGATTTTGGGGTTGAGGAGGTCTGGGATGCAGTCGAGGTTCCAGTTCATCCCAGTAGTATTTACTGGGGTTGAGTCAGAGTCAGGGCTCTGTGCTGGACACTTAAGTTCTTCCACTCCAACCTTTTCACACTATGTCTTCAGGGAGCTTGCTTTAAGGTACTGTCATGCTGGAAGTGGTCCAGTAAAAGGAAATTGTAAAGCTATGGCATATAAAAACTGTCTGCTTAGAACATTGTGGCACAGTTTGAGAAAGAATCACATATGGGTGTGATGGTCAGGTGTCCACAAAACTTCGACCAAACAATTGTCCCTGTGATTATTTAACAATCCTTTAAATTCTTGAATCTGATTGGTCAGTAGGCTGGAATTCAAATCCAAGGTTAACATTTATTTAACATTTTCAGAACAAGTCTCCAGTGTCAGCACTTTGTAACGGTCAGAGGTAAATTTCAGGTTTTCCACTACAGGAAAGTCTTCAGGACAGACGATTTGACCTTTTGCTATTTCAAGGTAACAAAAAAACAAGTGAGGTTATATCTGTTCATGGCTAGCAAAGTAACTATAGACGGCTAAAAATGTTGGCGTGTCCATCTTTCACAAATAAAAATTGCTAATCGCTGGCAAGTTACTGTGGTATATGAGAAACAAAACAATGTTTGTTTGGATGCTGACAATCATTAAATCAATATCTTATTTGAGGAAATATTCATACCGCTGGTTTTATGTTGGTTAGATGAAGAGTATGCAGTCTTGTCCAGCCATTCTAAGCGAAACTGGACCACATTTTCCAGACCAACCAGGCACACAAACTCTTTGTTCCATGATGGAATGATGCTGAAGTTATTTGTTGGATATTGCTGTAAAACAAGAAAAAGACACATCCAAACTTAGAGATATACACTATATTGATAAAAGTTTTGGGACACTGTCGGAGAAAATTATATACCTAGATTTAAATTAGCAATACTCTGCCTAAAAGTAGTGTTTATCTATCAAAATTATTTAGCTATTGATTAGTAGCTGGCTTTGATTAATGCAAATTTATAATAATCATCTATAACCTTTATAATAATCATGCAGAACCATTAATATTAGTGTACTAGTGTAATAACCACATTGAGACTGGAAGAAGGATCCAGAATAGGCACCAAGGTGAGAAACGACAGTGTGGGCGGTAAGCTAGACATAATAGTAGTAGGCTGTTAGGGCATCGTGACCTGGTCTATGGTAATCAACAGCATTGCAACATCAGTAACTAATGGCAATGAAGCACGGAGGATGTGAAACAGTATAATGTCAAGGCTTACTTAAAAATAGTAGCGCATCTAACTTAGATCAATCATTTAATGAAATGTCAATGTCAAGATGACAGAGAAAAAAGGTCAGGGTACTAATTAATCTAAAAATAAGGGGATCTTGAGAGGAGGAACATTGATTCATCAAGGCTCCAGGTATAAGTAGAGGAGAACTTTTGATGATTTTTAGACTAGAGGATTTTCAGAAATGCATGTGACTGACTGCATGGCTGAATAAAGAATCCTGCTTCTTCTCATCTGCTTACTGAGAACTCCATTATTTTGGCTAAGTTTTTGATAGTTTTTTGAGTTCATTGGGTAAGATTATGGAAATAATAGAAATAGACACAATCTAAAATTCCACCCTGTGATATGTCCACTTTGGATAATTTCATGCTTTGTGGGAACAGTTTGGGGGTGACCCCTTCCTGTTCCAACATGACTGTACACCAGGGCACAAAGCAAGGTCCATAAAAACATGGATGAGTGAGTTTGGTGTGGAGGAACATGCCTGGCCTGCACAGAGTCCTGACCTCAACCCCATAGAACACCTTTGGGATAAATTAAAGTGGAGACTGTGAGCCAGACCAAAACTGGGATGTCTGCCTTTACATGCACATGAATGTAATATGGAGTTGTCCCGCCCTTTGCAGCTATAACAGCTTCAATACTTCTGGGAAACCTTTCCGCGAGGTTTAGGAGTGTGTTTATGGGAATTTTTGACCATTCCTTCAGGCACTGATGTTGGACAAGAAGGTCTGGCTCACAGTCTCTGCTCTAATTCATCCCAAAGGTGTTCTATGGGGTTGAGGTCAGGACTATATGAAGTTCCTCCACACCAAACTCACTCATCCATGTCTTTACGGAGCTTGCTTTGGTCACTGGTATGCAATCATGTTGGAACAGGAAGGGGTCATCCCCTGTTCCCACAAAGCATGAAATTGTCCAAAATGTCTTGGTATGAAGCTGAAGCATTAAGAGATCCTTTCACTGGAACTAAGGGGCCGAGTCCAACCCCTGAAAAACAACACCTGAACTCAAAGATTTGGAGGGGTGTCCCAAAACTTGTGGCAATATAGTGTAGATCCCTGTGTAACATGTTCTAATAATCAAAAAGCCTATATACATAATATGACCATGGCCACAGACGACACTGCTGCATTGATGGGATAGATGAAGAACCACTAGAGTGTGTGGTTATGAGGATCCTGTATTTATTGCTGAAGAAGTAACACATCCCAAGCATCAGTGACAACAGAGAAAAGCACTAATTATTGATCTGGTGTTTCTCTCCTTTCTCTTGTCTTATTGAACGTAACTATAAAGGGATAAAAAAGTATGTCGTGATGTTAAACACATTGGCTACATGATAAACAAGATGAATGAAACACCACAGGAGTTGCTGTTTTTGTAAAACTTCATGCTAATCATCGTTGATTATTTTTCCAAAAGCAGCACAACCTTCAGTGTTTTTTCTCGTACCTTTCCTTCCCTTACCGTCTCCATTCCAAATAGCGCCCTGCTCCCTATCTAAGTGCACTACGTGCATTGTAAAATAAACCCCTCGCGCCCTACTTAGTGCACTAGAACTTTAACCGGACGTTAATTTGGAAGTTGGAATGAAATAAAGTGAATTCTTATACGGTTTATTAAATGTAAGAATATGTTAAGAAAAAAAAACATCTAAAAGTCAAACCAATTTGTTGTTAAATTGTTAAATCATTAAATTATTTTTTATTAGCTAATAAGGCGCCATAAAGTCCAATTTTATGTTAACATTTAAAAAAAAAAATCGCGAAATAGCATCTTTTTGCTAAGTCATGCTCCAGTAAGAAATCATTTTAAACAAAATAAAACAAAATGACCCTTACCGACACTTTATTTTTGTTTTTGCGTCGAATATAGTCTTCTAAAGTAACCTTAGACCTCTTAGCCAACATTTTGACTAATCTAAATTAACAAAAAAATAAAATAAAATAAAAAAACTATTTAAGGTAATGATCTGAGGTTGCCAGCGTGGTGAAATTCACTTCCTGGCGGAGGTGCATTTTGGGTATTCCTTGTAGTTTCAGTTTAAATAAACAAATTTAAGCGAAAATGCGACTTTTGTACATGTTTTAAAAATATTTTACGTAGAATGACCACATACACCCACTGGTCACTTGATTAGGAACACACACTGATCAGGTATAACATTATGAGCACTGCCAGGTGAAGTGAATAAGACTGATTATCTCCTCATCATGGCACCTGTTAGTGGGTGGGATATATTAGGCAGCAAGTGAACATTTTGTCCTCAAAGTTGATGTGTTAGAAGCAGGAAAAATGGACAAGCGTAAGGATTTGAGCGAGTTCGACAAGGACCAAACTGTGATGGCTAGACCACTGGATCAGAGTATCTCCAAAACTGCAGCTCTTGTGGGGTGTTCCCGGTCTGCAGTGGTCAGTATCTATCAAAAGTGGTCCAAGGAAGGAACAGTGGTGAACCGGTGACAGGGTCATGGGCGGCCAAGGCTCATTGATGCACGTGGGGAGAGAAGGCTGGCCCGTGTGATCCGATCCAACAGACGAGCTACTGTTGCTCAAACTGCTGAAGAAGTTAATGCTGGTTCTGGTGTCCGAATAAACAGTTCAGGATGGCTCAGGGCTGTTTTGGCAGCACCAACGCAATATTAGGCAGGTGTATACGCCTGGTCAATGTATTCATTGTATTTATGCTCATTTCTGCAGTTATTAGTAGATCAGCCAATCATGTGGCAGCAGTAGAACGCATAAAGCCAAGGCCAAGGCACCAAAAAGTAGGTTCTTTATGACTTGTTAAAACACTGAAGGGAGAGAAGATCTGCAAGCATAACCACAAACTAACCACTAAGATAAGATAAGATAAGATGAGATAAGACCTATAGCTGACTTGTAGCTACCTCTGAACTTTTACAGGTCACCTAGGGTTCGAACATCTGAGCTGTGCTTAAAGAACGAGGTGAAGATGGATGTAAGTACATACCGCTATCTTGTGGCCATAACAGGCACGACACCTAGAAGTATACACGTGCAGAAATAAAAATACCTTCATTATTTAAAGTAAAATCAAAAACAGAGACGTGTGTTTAACTAAACAGCATTCATTCTCAATTTGGAACATGTAAAAATATCTCAGGACTGCTTTAAAAATTCCCCCAAAGAATCTTGTCTGCTTATTGCCAGCCCTCTGGGAATACAGATCTGCCTATTCCTATTTTTTGCTGTTGCTATAGGAATAGTTTTAATTTTGTCTGTGGAAACTGCTGCACAACTTGGATGTTAAATTGGAAATCATAAGACTTCATCAGGAGCCAGTCTTGTGAGAGATATAAAAAAAATATATTTGTTTTACACTTGTTAGAACATAAGTGCTAATAGGAACTTATGTAGTTAAATGTAACTATAAATGGACATAAAGTATTAAAAAAGATAGATCTTTCTTTAATCCATCTGCAAAAAATCAGCACTTTCTTTGTATTATATTTTTAATTAAATAGTTATAACATTATTCAGGGTTGCCAGAGTGGTTTAATTCACTTTGTGGTGGATTCTTATTTCAGCAAGTTTTATTTCTTAAATTGAATCACAGAATGTGTCCACTTTGGATTTTCTATCCATAATTGTGCTAGATAAAAAAAAGAAGGAGCTTGAACTTTAGGATAAATGACTTCTCTCTTTCCATAAGAAGGATCAATACATGAGGGAGGTCTAAGCCATTATTTATTAGCAATGACATTATTTATAAGCAATTCAAACTTGAGAACTCAGATCATCATTGACATCTGTTATCGGGTTCTTTGCACTTTGGGGCTTTATTGTTAGCAATCGAAGCTCCGTAGCAGATTTGTTGGTGGCAGGGACACCACATTGTTGACCCGAAATCACACAACCCACACCTTTAAAGAATTAACTCTGCTCCACAATCCCAGTGTGGTTGTTTTTATGTTCGCCCTGTGTGATCTAGCTGTATTTGGCCAAGGTTTGGACATGCTGAGGCATCCCAAGTTGTTGAATACTAATTTGCAAATTCAACCAGCAACATGTGCTAAGAAGGTTTATCTCTCCAAGGATCCCATCCACCCCATCTCCAAGGATCCCATCCACTAGTGATATACTGTATATCCCATGTCAAGCCTGGATTTCTGATGGATTCGGTTGCTTTCACTCTTTGGTGCCTTTGCAAAGTGTGTTTACTAACTAATCATTAACAAAGAGAGAGAGAGAGAGATATGATCTATGTGAACTGACCCGAATTTCGAAATCATTCTTCTGCATTAAAATGCGCCGCAAATGGTTTCACGCAATTTTTGTATTATTTCTAAATTTCTTTCCTCAAATCCGGAGTCAAGATAAATCTTCTGAACCAAAGGGTAAGGAGAAAAGCAGAAGATTGTCAGCTATTATTATTATTATTATTATTATTATTATTACAACTATATTTTGATTTTTAAGACATTTTGAAGATCTTGACATTATATGTATTAAAATATTACCAAAAGTATGACGGACATGTCATGTAGATTATATAAGTGTATTTATTAAAGTTGTGAACATCATCACGCATTGTTACCAGAAAACAACAACAACAACTTCATGGCTTTATTTACTTATTTATTTATTAATTTGTCCTTGCTCTCTCTTCTCGTCTATCAGATCTTTACGAGGCTCTGGGGTCATCAGTTGAGTTGTCCTGCGAGAACGGATCAGAATGGAGATTTAACGGATCGTCCGTGGTCTCAAGCCACGTTCTCCGGTTACACAACACCAGCCTTAACGATCAGGGCTTCTACACATGCCACGACTTGAAAGGAGGAACCATCGAAACGATACGACTACAGCTGGGCTGTGAGCAGATAAACCTTAAATAAATGCTGATTAAACTCCTTACAGAAAATGTCAACACGTCATACTCGGTTTATTATTAAGCTTTGATTAGACTGTAAGTCGAGCGCATGCCATAGCAAATCCTTTTGAATTAGTCGTTACTATGGAAACGATAGTGTAACACGCTAATATAATATAATATAATTATTATATAGTATAATATAATATAACATAATATAATACAAACATGTTATTTGGAACATCTATAATTAATCAACCCCTTCTGACCAATCAGATTTGAGAATTCAAAAAACCGTTTTTAATGGATTTTTTTTTTAAAATATATAGTGACCTTGGATATAAACTCCAAGACTCCATGACTATAGCTAGTCTAGCTAGTCTGTAGTCTATAACTAGTCTATAGCTCACTTTTTTAGTCCTTTAATCTTTGGTAATAATTCAATTCTGGTCAATGTTACTATGGATTAAATGACTCTGCAGATCCTCCACCCATACCAGACGTCCACTGCTGGTCTCCGAGTTATCCCCTACAAGCCCTGTGCTCATGGACTCTGCCGCAAGACCCGATACTACCAACTTATTACATCTCAACCTACAGGTAGCAAATCCACACAACCTTACACAGCTATCTACGTACTAAGTGTTGGTCTATCCAGTTATGTTTAAAGTATTGTGATTTTTGGTCAGGCATCTTGAAGAGATCTATTCGTGCCAGAGAGTGAGCGAACAGGACAGGCAATGTGTTCTCGAGGAACTGGACCTCTTGTCGAACGTTCCGTACCTGGTTAACATCACAGCTGTCAACGCTCTTGGGAGCGCAAGCCGAATCTTGTCTGTCATCATCGAGGACATTGGTAATGTTTGACTTAATCTTAATCTGGTCCTAATCTCACACAGTGAGATTTTCTTTGCAAATGTACAATACACACACCAGCCACTTTATTAGGAACCTGCTCCTTCACGTCTTTACACCCTTATTGTGCAGTAAAGCATTTCATAATATGTTGAACCGTATGAGCTCCAAGAGCAGGTTCCGCTCATATCAACCAGGAACAGGTATCTGAGATCTTGACGGTTGGAAATCGTCTGGTGTACCTATTAAAGTGTCCATTGCTGACTGCTTTAGTATTTTCTGGTTTATTTATCCCTCCGCAGTGAAGCCTGACCCCCCTGTGAACGTGAAGGTAGTGGCTTTACCAGGAAAGAAGCTCCACGTCCAGTGGGCTCCTCCACCGACATGGCCGGACCCTGTGACCTTCCCCCTGAAATACAAAGTGCAGTTCCAGTGGGGAAACACTAACACAGCTAACGTTGTGAGTCACACGCTGCTACACATGCTAACATCTCCACACAAAAAGATAAAGCCTTGTAGATTTATACTAGTGCTAACTAGCCTTTAATCACTGTTAGCATTTACGAGGGTGATGTTGTTTCTTCCGAGCATGTTTTACCAGTACACTTCAGCCAAAATGCTAATAATGCCAATAAATAAAAGAGGTAAATATTTTAGTATAAATGCATCGGTGCTAATGAACCCATATCCGTAATAGTATCGGACTCCTGTCTGATAAAATATTCACATTTCTGACAGAAAGGGAGTCAGCATTTTTAACATAAGCACGATAAGTGACTTACAAAAATAACAAACAAAACAAGGTAAACAAAACAAGTGTAGCTTTTTTTTCTCCTCAAGCTTAGTGCTAAAAATGCTACTAAAGGCTAGCAGAAGTAAACAGTGCAAGCAGAAGTACCCTTTTTTGTTGAGACTGTGTGCAGTCTTACATTGCTAAATATAAACTAGCATTCCTGTACACTACCATTGTTAGCATATTTGGATGAGGTGTACTTCACAAACAGGATAAAATACACCAATGTTTTTAATTCCAGATGGGTCCCTACGAGTCAGAAAGCATGGTCCGGAGCGGAGTGATGCCTGGACGGATGTATCATATCCGTGTATCTGTTATGGATCTCTTGGGTCACGGTCAGAGCAGCGAGTGGAGCGATACCGTCAACATAACTTTACCCAAGAGCTAACAAGAAGCTACTAAGAGACAAAACACATCAACAAAGCAAAGTAATTTAGGATGTTTTTATGCCATAACTTTGAATGAACCCGAACAAACCTGAAAAATCTACAGTACCATGAGGTTTCATCAAATTGGCAAATCTAACAATAAATAAAATGAAATGAAAAAAAAAAAAAGATTTTGCTCCACTTACTCATCAGTCAATCAAGCCGAAAAATAAAACAGAAAGCTGTAGAGTCAAACCCCAAAAGTATAGGCACCCTTTAAAGGAAATGCTTATATACACTACACATTACACGCAATTAACTTTACACTCAAAGGTGAAAAAAAATAATTAATTAAAAAATATGTAATTATAAATTCATAAAATATTTAGATAAATATTATTTTAATTATTTATTGCTTAGACATGTAATAATAATAAAATAATAATAATTATAATAATAAGAAGAAGAAAGTTCTCATAATATCTATGCAGCAAAATTATTTGTACCCCTAAATACCCTTATTCATTAAAAAATTATGCATGCAAGTTTGAGATATTATATAGTTATAGGGTGCCAATAGTTTACAAGAACAGTCGGCTGGTTTCATGTTTTAGCTAAAGTTTAAAAGATGTAAACAATTTACATGTAAAAAAATACAAATAACAATGTCACATGCAGTTGTAGATTTCAGTAAGTAGCTTTTTTTAGTCAGTTAAGTCGATGACTAAAGGTGTAACAAACTCAGAATGCCGCACCCCCATGGTGAAAGACGGCGGCCTGGGCAGGTGGGCCATCACTTTCTCCGGGTAGTGAGTCCCCGGTCCTGGCTTGCAAGTGGCATCACTGGGGATGTTGTGGCGGCTCTGGATGGAGAAAGATGGCTGCCTGTTCATGTAGATGCTTGGGTCCGTTCTGTTGTAGTGAGCCGGCCCTGGAGTTGTTGCCAGGTCTTCGGAGGGCGCCCCGGGTTTTGTTCGGCGGGACATGGAGTAGCTGGCACTAGAAGGCTTGTTAGGAATACGTGAGCCTAACAGATTGGGTAGGGTGTAGCGGTTGGGGGCAGGTACGGCGTCCGTGCCCCTGTAGCGCGTCCGGAGGCCCATGGTGTAGGATGGTGGGCGGCGATGCCAGTTTAGAGGAGGCGCCTTCTCCGGACTATAAAATCCTGGACCAGGGGTTTGGAACGTATCCGCTAGGAAGAGACAGGTTTGTTCTTATGTTTGGGATACTGTCTCTAATGATCAGGATAAAAACAGACACATATTCTTTATGGCTAGATTTCAAAAATGTCCTAGCCGTGACTTCCTGTCAGAAAGCAAACGGATACGTAGTTGAGTTACTCATCAAACCAGAGCATCACTCTCACCTCCGACCTTCTTTCTACCCAGCATCGAGTATGACGGAGTTCCATCTCTTCCAAAGCGAGTGATCTTGCCATCCACGTGGTAGCGAGGCCCAGGACTGGAATCCTCAAACAGCACTACCCAAAATGCATTGAGAGAATGTGTCATTAAAAAATGAAAAAGTAAACACAATTTTTATAAGAGTTGAATGAAGCTGAACAAACCCCCAAACCAAGCTAAAATGCCTGAATGCTAATGCGAGAGGCGGTGCTACCCGATGACATGCCTTAATCTTGTGTTAGGATTGATGCTGGAAGTCCACATCATTTGCTGTTTTCAGTTGTTCATTTGGACTTGATTATTTTATTGAAAAAGAATGAGATTTTTTACAAAGGAAAAAAGAAAAGAAAAAAAGGAATGACTTAAAAATCCCTGACTGCACCGTTAATGAAAACTTAATAAAAACGTTTTTGTAAACTGATTTTAAAAATACTGTTTATAATATTTAAATTTAAAAAAGTAGTTATATGGCTTCCATTTTTACAATAAATTTATAATAGGATTTTTAATGTTATCTTTTTATATAAATAAAAATATAAATATAATTTTTTTCAGTAATTTCTTTTTTTTAAAGTTGTACCCATACGTATAATTTTAAACTTAATATGGAAAACTTTTAATAGTGTAAATACCAAATATCCAAAAAAAAAAAAAAAAAAAAAAAAATCTGTACATTTCAAAAAGTAATAAAATAAAATACTAAAATTAAAATATAAATATATTAATATAGATATTCAAATCAATACTAATTTGCATTTTTTTTCTTTTTTCTCTACTTCACACTGGCAGTTAGTATAACGTTGAAAAGACACAAGCCCGAGCTAGCTTTATTACATTTCATTATTCCGGGCAGTGCAACAAGAATATTGTGATAGTATTTTACAACAGTCTAAAAATCCTGTTTTTTTAAAAAAAACAAAACAAACAGAATTACCGAGTTTCACAGTTGTAAAAATTTTTGTTCCTGTTTGGGCGCCCCATTGCAAGCTGATATTACAATCAGCGTCATTGTGTGATTATTGGATTACACCATACAACATAAACATATCAGTATGATGTGCACTGTTTAATTTGCAGCTCCCCCCCTCTATTATAAGCAAGGTTGTAACGACAGTTTAGATATCGGATGCCGCGATGGTGTAGTAATCCATCTCCATAGTTTACGCAGGGGAAGTCCAAGCATGCCTGGCGGTTATGATGAGCAGGAAGCTCTTAGCTCAGCCTCATATAAATAGCAGTGTGATGGCAATGACGTGACGTCTGATTCCACTTACTTTTGCTGCTCATGCGGCGGTGGAACGAATATGCCGGACTGCTGGGCTTGGTGTAGTCGTGGTTTATGTAGCCGATGGTTGGGGGGAGAGCGTAGTGCCCAGGTCCGGGTCCTGAATAAAAATAACAATAAAAAGAGTTAGCATTTACTCATTAGTGGCTCTACAGTGTTCATGGGAAGCCACAAACCTTATCCCTAGAAACAGAAACCTTTAATAAATATCAGTTTAAGAAAAACTCATTTGTTTTGCACCAAATCCACAAACAAAATCTCCCAGTTCCTCATTTATTTGTGTTTACTGAGGAAGATAATCTGATGATTCAAGCAAAAAAAAAAAAAAAACCCACCAGGAACCTTTCCTACCACTGACAGTCTAATTTCACTTGTTTGTTGTTAGCAAACTTTCATGCTAATCTCTCTTTAAACATTTCTGTGAAAAAAAAAGGTATGTTAAGAAAAGGAAAAGCTTTGTTTTTAGGGGCTAGTAGTAAACCGGCTACGTTTGAGATTGTAACCGTGCTAGGATTAGCTAATGTTGTCCTGTTTGTGGTGTTAGCACACGGCGCACAGCCTCTCACAAGTTCTCACAGGAGTTACTGGTTAAAACACAACAACAAATTAACACCAGAATCGCTAAAGACCGGAGAAACAGTTCAAGAATGTGTTTCAGGGTGAAGTTTGTGAGTGTTCTGTGGAAAGATAAAAGAAAAGAGGAGGCAATACTTTAAAAATTAAATATCAGGCAAAGATTTTGAAGTTTGAGAGACATAACCTGAGGTAAATGTAAAAGATGCTAAACTGTTAGCTACATTAACCTAGCATCTTCGGGCCACAGCACAAGTGTATAACGTTCATTTGTGGCCAGGATTTTAAAATGAAATCAAATGAAACGCACTATAAATTCACCAGCAGACTGTATACTCACTGAAGCACAAAAACCTAGCTTTGTTTTCTGTTTTTTCTTACTACTGGAACACTATCCTTCCATTTCAAGGACACATGAGAGTAAATGTATTTTTAGCCGGAAAAAAAAAAAAAAAAATTCAGCCACATGTGCAGAACACATTGCTGGAGTCCTGAAGCACATCTGTAAAAAGCTTCGTTTAAATCCTCGCTTCTAGCAGGCTGTGAAATTTCATACCGCTCTAAAGTCAGCCTAAGGGACACGCAGGTGTCCCAGCGGACTCGTTTCGACGCTGCTTCGGTTTCTTATGAGTTTCCTGCGTCTTAAATTTGGAGTTTCTCAAATGAAGTACGCTCTGAAGAACAATCTAGCACTTTTTTTTTTTTTGCTTAAATAAATAAATCCACACAGAATCATTATTTATTATTATTTATACAGAACCCGTATTTTAAGAACAAATGCTTATCTGAAAAGGCGCAATTTGTACACTGATGTTTTGTTTTGTTGTTACCGTTTTTTTAGATTTTAGAATTAGCATCATCGTAGCTAGACTTGGAAAAGGTTTACCATTAAACTTATACAATAACTTCATTTAACCCCAGCACTTTTGAGTTCCCGAGTTCTGATTTGTCGGCAGATTTCTATTCATTTACAAAACAATGCGCTCCTGTTTCTATGGCAACACAAATACTTGTATGGTGTTAAATCCACACATGAATGAATTGTTTTCTGGAAGGAGTCTCCAGTCTCAGTTTTTTGGAACAGTTACATCATCTACCTAAAGCTGGAGGAAGATATAATCCCAAGCATAAGTATTTTTTGCTAGACATTCACTACCTTAACATCAGTAAAGATAGTCGGCCTTTATTTGAAAGCGGATGTTGAGGCTCACCACAGCCTGAAGTGTCCAGACCACTAAACTTGGGTGGTTTCTTCAGAAACCGGAGGTCCGGACAACAGGGTGCTCGTAACGAGACCCCTTCTTTCTTATTATTCTATCGTTTAGACCTAATGTGGGCTCAGGATTAAACCCTGATGCATACCACAAGTCCACGACTCCGAGCCTTTGATTTTTGTTACTCCGACCCAGCTAAGGTTTCGCCTCGGAATCGCAACACATGTCGAGAGCCAACTTTATGGTCCGCATGATTAGTTTAGAAAAAAAAAAAACAATTAAACAAACTAACTAATAAATAACTATATACATGATTTTTGCAACAAATGGACTATATATTAAATTTATATCTTCTACTATGCTGACTAACAGTCTGGAACAGTTTATTGCCCTGCATAAAATAAGGACATGGAAATTTTTCCAGAAGATTCCGAGCACTCACCCCTCTCCCGGGCAGCAATGAGAGGACGTCGTCTTGTTACTTCTTCTGCCATGAAGCGCTCGGACTCGGGCTCACGCAGATCGTCCTCGCATCCAGGTCCGGCACAGGCTCAGAATTCAGTCTCACACACACACACACACACACACAAAGAGGAGGGCAAACTGTGACCTGAATAATAGATGATCATTACAAGGGTGAGAAACCTTATCCATGTCTGACCGATACACACATCCAAGAGAAAATGAGCAAGCATTCAGGGAAAAGAAAACCAGCTTCTTCTTCTTTCTTTTTTTTTTTTCTAAATTGTAAATAATTTATCTCATATTTTCACATCACTTTAATATTTTATCTCTAATGTAGATTTATATATTCAATATCCAATGATATTAAAGAAATTTAAAATACCGACTACAATTAAAATATTCTTACCTCTTACTTTTTTTTTTTTTTACTATTTTCTTGTTGCTTTTTCCCCCCGCTTACTTTGTGGACACACACTTCGTCGCTATGGATTCGGATTGCAGCTCGCTGGTATCTCTCAGATCGAGTGTCGCCAAAGAAGCACTTCGTTCATGGCTCGGGGTTACTTCGTGGGATTAAAAACATGGATTTCATTTAGCAAGAGTGGTCTCTTTAAAGAGAAGAAAAATGCCTCTAGGAAAAATAAAGAATTTGAAAAGATAAACTGCATTAAGTGAATATACTGAATTATTTTCTTTCTACACTCAGATTGATCAGATTCATTTTTTAAATTTCTATTTTTATTTTTTATTATATGCCGGAACTTACAATTGATGGTTATTTTGTCTATAACTAAATTTTTTAATAAAAATCTAAAAAATAAATATATTAATAATCAAAATATTACATTTAATAAACCCATTTATTCTCCTAAATTTGGTAACAGTTTGTAAAGTAAATTTTTATTTATTTATTTGTTTGTTTGTTTGTTTGTTGTGACTCCTGTGACTATTAAAATAATTATTATATATAAAAAATATGATAAAAAACAGAATTATCTAAGAATCTCAATTATCTGCAGTTGGCCAAACTATTAATACAAATTATTATTTACTATTACTATACTTTTTTTTTTTTTTTACTTTTCATAATTTATTCCTTATTTCATTTATGGAAATAAAACGTACAGGAATTATTCGTAACAAATAAGCAGGTCAAGATTCATACACTCAATATTTATAATAAATGAAGTGCAAACTCCATAAGTGATAATAACCTGAGTGTTATTCTAAAGCTTTATTAACAATTATAAACATAATTTAATTTAAAAAAAGCGAAGAAGTGAATTTATTATTCCTTATGATCAGGATTCCTCATTAATGTTTTTAAACTGATTTTTTTTTCCAGAAATTCCATCCAAAATTAATTAATCATTAATGGGTATTTAATTTGCTTTATAGCAATTCGTTGGTTATTATTAGTTATACAGGTTTTATGACACGAAATATGAAGAAATTGCTGGAGAGATGCAGTTTCGGTGCTGGGCCCCCTAATGATTTACGAATACAGGCTTCATACACAGGGTTATTCAGTACTACATGGGCAATACTGTGGCGTATGTCATTTCATAGACGAGGCACTGAGCGTGTTTCGTGGTGGTTGGAACAACAGGACGGACCCCAGCAGTGCATTAAACATTAAAAAGCCACTCCAAAGTGAGACTCGTTCCATTGAAATGGTGGGTTTCCTTTACACAAAATGGAAACAGGGATGACATACAAGCTAAAAACTCACCCAGATAGCAGATGAGTGATGGCACAGCACCCGGTCGGCGTAAATTATTGCTTTCGTCTGGCCATACCTCTGTGGAACCCTGATGCAACCACATCTCAGGCTTGAGACAGACCACAGCTTAACGGTTCGGCCACAATGTATTTGCAGTCACCATCACGACTGGCCTTCATCTGCATAAACTCAACCAGATCTGGTCCGAAAAATGGGCTGCTTTCAAGGCTGGAATAGAATTATAGTGAAAAAATACATGTTGCTCTTACAGAGTGTATAGACTAGAAGCTTTAGCTGAGAACGTTTTCTTGAATTCAGAGTTAAAAAATTATTTTTCAAAAAAAATCTTTAGAATTTTAAATTGAAGGATGCCACAATCATAGGATCAATCACCCAATTATTCACCAGTTTGTCTGTAGAGACACTTAAAAATGCAACAAAAATTCTGTGCTAATGTAAAAGGTGTTTCATTTTAAGTAAAAAACAAAACAAAACAGAAAATTCTTGATTTCTTATCCATTATCAGTTGCTTTAAAATGTTAACAAAGAATCTGAAGAGTTTCATAGTTTTGTAGTTTTAAATTTCATCGTGTGTCTAGGGCCGAGAGGAAATTTTGTTTATTTTGTTAGTGTCCGTTTTGTGCCCTACATAAAATATAAATTATTGGTTTAATGAACACTGAATTTACGATTATTCTGTTAAACCAGAAGCAAGTTAAGGTTTCTAAATTAGCTAGCTAGCTAATGTTTTTTAAATGAGTTTCTTAAATTAGCTAGCTAGTTTAGTTTAGTAATTTAGTTTCTTAAATTAGCTAGCTAGATTAGTTTTGTACATTAGTTTGTTACGTTATAAAACTATCATGAATATAAGCAACTTCAACTACAATTTTTTCTTAAAATGTAAGTTTGTTATTTAATATGTTTACTCAGTTCAGGCTTGAAACTGCTTCAATTGCCAGATCATTTTGCTCATTTGAAGCATTTATTACTAGAAAGAATTCGGCATTAGAATGAAACTTATTATGTCTAGAAATAGGCTCATAAACTGAAGATTTTTTTTATAGAATAATTTTACAAGTGTAACAATTCCTTAGTTTAAACTGTAGATGTAGAAATAAAGATATAGCTTGAGCAAAGGAAAAAATTTTTGGATATTTCCAAAAATGATCATAGCAAATCATAACAAATACAAAATTTGTTTCTAGACATATTTACAAATTTCAGGCTTCATTCTTTTTATTTTAACAAAAGCTAGAAGTGACTAAATATATCTTTTTTGGGGTGTAGTTAGGGTTATTTTCCTAATTTTTCTTGTTTAGTTAGCTAGCTGGTTATTTGTGTAACTTTGTTAACTAGTTCATTTTAATAAGTTGGGTTTTTTTTGTAGCTAATCTTCAAAATCAGTGCAAACAAATGTAAATTGTTTTGTTTTATTTTTGTCATTATTATACGTGAGAATAACATCTACTTTTGTACAAATACTTTTGTAAATGTTATCAATAACTTGCACTGTAAGTTATAATTACTATGTGTAACTAAATTATATGTGTGTATAATGCTTTGCTTTCGAATGGAATCCCATCCATGGTGTATTCCTGCTCAGTATTCCCGCTCAGTATTCCAGATCCAACAGAAACCCGACCAGGATAAAGCTCTTACTGAAGAGCTGAATAACTTTAATCTAAAGTGGCTGGAAAAAGGAGCTTTAGATTTTGGTTTTTGAGGTTTTTATTTTGGTGGAACGGCTTCCCTTTGCAATCCAACCTCAAATCAAAGCCTACATTGCACCAGCGTGTGTCTAGAACCAGACTCTTTCCACTTCTGTGATAGAGGAATGAGTTCGCCGATTTCAGATTCCCTTCTCAAGACAAACGTCTTCTCGAAAAGACCATCGAAGCAGAAGGACCACCACACTGCGTGTCTCTGGGTTTCTCGTTTATTTCTAATTCCGTTAGTCGCCTTGTATAGCTTCGCTATCTCTCGTTTATTCCTCCATCTTTCTCTCGCTTGTCTCTCCACGCTATTTTGCAGGACTTCACCTAGCATCTCAATACTAAGCTTGGATTCACTTGTAAGTCTGAGTTCTTCACATAAATATGAATTTTATTTCACATTCTTTTTAAATCACCTTTTTATACATTTAACACAGATATTTTTTTTTTTTTTACAAAACTTCTATCTACGAAATGCTAAGTCTCTGCCACAAAATTTTGCTAACCAGTTGACTACTAAGCAAATTTTTTTTCATTACAAGTACAAGTTAAATTAAACTAAACTTAAACATGCAAAATATCTAAAATCTGATGGACAACCACTGATCTTAGCGATTCTGAAATCATTTACAGTTTTATTACTAGAAACACAATACACTAAATCTGCCTTTTAGTCACACTAATGGCTATGCCAAGTATTTTTTAATGAAATTTTGAATTTTTACAATTAAATAATGCATGTGATTCAAAATTACACACCTGATATACATACAAGGATGTATAGGATGAATGAACTGACTAGAAGATGTAGAATAGAAAGATTTTAGAATAGTAAAGAAGAAATCAATTTTAAGCTCATTTCAACAAAAACTTAATGCATTATAAATTATTCAACTTTAATAAAACGTCCATGAGCTGGGCTAATGTAAGAGTTGGTTATGTGAAATATTGTGATATTTGAAACAACACTGATATCACAAACACAGCAAAGGATTGCTATTTCTATGTTTAATTCAGCTTTTTATTAAAATCATTTTTAAAGTAACAATTCTGGTGTGTTATGCAAAGTTGTGTGTGATTTTAAAAAATAATAAAATGTTTAAAAAATTAATTTCTTTGATCAATTCATTTAACTCTTTATATATTTTATTTATTTATTTTATCTTAAATGTCTTTTAATTTCTTTTTAATCTTTTATTTGCATTAATTTGGAAATATTTCTAAAATAATCAGTGTTTCTCAAGGGTATGTTCATGTTTTAATGATATTTATATTTTTATCTAAATATTTTCTTTATTTCTAGTCATTTCTAGAATTTTAAAAAGTATAGCTTCTAGTGAAATGTTTATCTTATGCTTTATTTTTTACTATATCCACTATATACAGTTGATTATAAATGTCTAAATGTTGCATTATTTTCTAACTGAATACAATTTCTTTCATTAGAAATGATATTACCAGCTATAACTGGAGTGAAATGTAGAATCTTAGAATATGAATTTAAGAAATTCAGAGTGACATCATGCACCTGAGGCAATCGTTGTTAGATCAGACGTGGTCCAAATATGAGCTATGATGGTCGTAAACAGGAAGATTCTCAAGAAAAAGAAATCTTTTGGTAAAAAGAAGTTAACATAAAAAATGCAGAAACTTCAACATAGAAAACTGCCTAGTAATAGTAACCTAGAAATAGTGAGGAATATTGAATATTTATTTAATAATTATATTTTCATGCATGTTTTCATGCAACAAGTGAACATTTCATTTCTTTGTACTTCATTACTTTTTTTAAGTTTTTAATTTTTTATTTACATTTTAAACTAACTTTTACTTTTTTAAACCTTATTTTCAGGTTGTAAATAAAGATTTTCAGAATTTCAAAATCGTCTCAGACTTTTGCACCTTACTGTATCTGAATATAAACCACAGTATCATAAATGTGACAGTAGACCAACTGATAAATCGAATAGTGGATTAGAAACTGGTTTAAATAAACTGATCTGTTTAAAGCAAAAGCAAAAACGAGTGAAATTAAAGAAACACAATGTAGTGATTCTTCTATTTGAGTGTATTGAAGCTGTGCTTCGATGTGTGATGTTTGTGATGTACAATATAGTATAAGGCAGTTTACCATGAAATTCTACTTCAACTTTAGATTTTATTTTTACTAATCAGCTAGCTAATTGAATAAGCTAATCTAGCTAGGTTATATCTTATAAAACTTAACTACATTGCAAAGAAATATCTAATTATCTAGAAGAATGAATGAAATTTTATTATTTCTCATTAAGAATAATTCTGCTTATGTCTAGAAATAAATGGCTGAAATAAGTAGAATTACAAGGAATTTAAATAATAATATTGAATAATCTTATATTTGTCAAAAAAAAAAAAAGGGGAAACATTAGCTGATGTTCCTTATATACAAGACTTGTTTACTGGTGAAGATAATCCATATACATTTTTTGCAGTCTAGCTAGCTGAATTAGCAAACTAACTAGCTTAATTGAAAAAAGAAATTGAAATCATAACTAGCTAGCTACATTAACAAGCTAAAGCTTAACAAAACCTAACTAGCTAAGTCATTTAAAGTAAATTTTAAAAAATCAGCTTTAACTTTAACTAACAATATCATTTTACAAAGTAAGGTACGATATTTCACTAGCTAGCTAGAGGATTTCAAAGAAAATGTCAAACAACATATTTCTTACAGTTGAATTTAAGCAACATTTGATATTGAATTTTTTTTGACATGGGAAGGAAACAAGAATCCTTATTCTGTGTGAATCGGTATCTTGAGGAAAAGAAAAATATTTACTACAAAATTTTGTAAAAATCTCACGGAATCCGTCACGGGTTTTTAGATCGAACAGAAAAATTCAAGGACTAAAATATTTGTTTCTAGTCCTTATTTACAGCATTTCCACCACATTTCTTCCAGCAAACAACAATGTTTTCTCCAAAACAGAGCATAAAAGATAGATAGATTTATTATTAAACATCTATAAATTAGAAAACAATAATCATGGCTTGATGTTCAATATTACAGTTTAATAATTCAGTCAGTCATATTACAAACTACCTACTTATAACTTAAGAGCCAGAAACTTTACACTTTGTTTTTTTTTTAAATACGCTGATACAATTCAGTACAAAAATAAAAAGCAGTACAATTGTACAAACATACATACAATTATTTTCGAACAGTCCTGATGCCGCAGAGTTCCATTTTGCAGTTTTTTTTATTATTATTATTTCTTTGGAATTCCAGCCTTGAGGGCAAAAAGTGTGAGAGGATTAAATCCACCGCTGAGTAAACAGAAGGGTCAATCCTGGATTCTGTGTCTTGCGAAGGTAAACTTTCCTTGCGATGTTTATCTGGAGTCCCCCACAGAAGTAGAAATGTTTTAACGCTTTTACGACGAAATGAGGACAATTTCTGAAAACATTTTAAATAGTGTTTGCTATGCAGAAGCATTTTTGCATTTTTGGATTTCACAATAATCCGTGACGAAATACTACACCGATTTTTATTGCTACATAGTGAAATTAGAATTTAAAATTTGTTTTTTTTTTAACTTACTAAGAATAAACAGTAACAATTTGATTGAGAAAAAAAACAACAAAAAAATAAAAAACAAAAAAATATATATTTTTTAAAACTTGAATGAATGAGGTCATCTGAGAGGTACTCCTGTGGCCATAATACACATAAACAACTGGAACACTCATGAATGCTTGATCATGTTACTGGATGATATCACGAAAGGTCATTTTCTGGAATATCGTCAGTAGTTACATAGTAACAAGTAGCTGACCGGATGTTAGAATTTTTAAAAAATTTTACCGATTTTTTCCATTTCTGTTCTTTTACCATTTTGTTTTTTTTTTTTTTTTAAATACACATATGCATCTTTCAGGTGAATAACTGAATGATAATCTTCATAATTGTTTAAAAAAAATTAAAGCTTTAAATCTACACTATAATTCACCTTTTTATGTAAAAATAAAATAGGTGCAAGAGGTGGAATGGTATATTTTGTGAGTGGAAAAAATCTTTAAATAGCATGATGTGATATCACCCACACCTAGTGTACAGGTATCTTTGGTAAAAGTGGACGCTCATGAAGACAAAAACAAACAAAAACAAACAAACATATTCGGACATATATATATATATATATATATCATTACTATTAGGCCTGTGCTACGTGGGAAAAGGCTTGTGTGAAATCTGGAGAGTTTAACAGCATGTCATAAAAAACTGTCATTAAGGCACTGGATAGAGGTGCTCATTTACATATTGCAGGATTCTATGATGTCATAACATCACTCGATGAAATGCGCGGTCGATTGACGTCATCCTCGGAAAACAAAATGTGCAAATCCCAGCCCGAGATATCCTCCATATCTGTCACGGGTATCGACTGAACGTTTAAAAAAACAAAAATGCTGGGAAGAAAAAGAAAAACAAACAAAACAAAACAAAAAAAACAATAGAGGCACTTTTTTTTAACGAAGTGTCCAGTGGATTTGAAATCCCAGGTTGCTCCTTGTTTTCAAGTCTTTCTGCAGCAGGAATAACAGCTAGCATGGTTAAAACAAAACAAAAAAAAAAGAAAGCTAGCTGTCCGTCATCCCGCCCTCTTCCTCCTCCTCCATGCATCCACCCATCCCCCCATCTTGTCCAATGTTCCAGCAGCCAGGGGTTTGACGTTGCTACGATTTGTCTCCTTGAAGAACCTGGAAAGAGCAAAGCACACACACAAAATAAATAAATAAATAAATAGAATAGAATAAAAAAATCACTGATGAGTCAACCGTGCGTGGACGGCAAGCGTTCGCGCCCCGCTGATTAAGGGGGCAAGCTTAAAAAGAATGCGCTGATCAAAATACTTCGGGGGGTCAAGCTGCATTTTAATCACAAGGCTGCTTTTAAAGGCTTTGCATTTGGGTGGTATAATTGCTGAAAGGTTCTGGAAAACTTCATGCTGCGCTGGAAGATTAGAGGCAGTCATCCCGGTTCAAAAGTTCCTCGGTCGCACGGACAAACGTTTAGCATGTGTCCTTGCGCAGAGCAGAAAGACCACAGCGCAGAGGGGGGGTTTGGTTAGGAAAAGTGGCTAATGATCTGTCGGTCATGTTCTTTGCGTGCACTTGAGCGCAGACCCGTTGCGAGACAACCCTTACCATTACCAAACAAAGAATTACCACAGAATCGTCAGAAAAAAAGAAAGAGAGAGAGAGAGGGAGAGAGAGAGAGAAATGCAGTGCAGAATGCAGATGGGGTCTTCTTCAGAAGTGAGCTAAACAGGGCGCCTTGATTTTGCGCAAAATCCAAATAGCTGACACTTCTGTAAACAATTTGGTCATAGAATAAAAATGGAAGGCAGAAAATGTTCCTTCTCTTTAATCTGTCTAGACAGATAATTCGCTCAGGGATCAAATTACTACTAGCATGACCTACTACTATGCTAATAATAATAATAATAATAATAATAATAATAATCAGTAAAACCTTTCATAAGTTTTCAGTTAAATAATATAATGCTATTTAAATATAGTTAAAATGTTGCTGTGAACTTGTTAGGGAAATATTCTCTTTCCTTTGCTTTAAAAAAAACCATATATATATATATATATATATATATATATATATATTTTAATTGGACACATGCTAAGGTTTTTTTGTTCTTCTTTCTTTTTTTACAAGCCCCACAGTATTAGAGCTGGGAGCAATTATTTGAAGGATCGAGTCGGAGGTTAAATAATCGGTAGTCGTACGATCGTCGGTTCGAGTTAAGCTGAAGTGGCTGGAAACAAAACTGGACTTAATCAGTCATCGGTCCTCAGGACAATTTCAAATTGACCCCAATTTTCTACTTGTAACTGTGTAAAACTTTCCCGGCTGCCCGTCTCTTGCCTGATCTGCACCTGGATCTAATATCCAGACGCTACTGTCCATCGTTTATTTATTTTCTCATGCACTCTCTCTAGTATTAACAGAAAAAAAAGGCAAGACGGAATGAATTCCTGCTTTCTCAGTGAAATATTTAGAAAGAGTGTATGTATATTTTTGTCTGTTTTTATTGTTTTGTCTGAGAAACCGTGTCCCAGTATTTTGTCTGAACTTACTCTTTTGTCCGAGTAGTTTGTCTCTACTTATCATTTTGTTTTTGTTTTTTTTTTCTCATATATTGTTTGTTTCGGAGTATTTCTACTGTGTTTATTATTTTGTTTGAATATTTTGTTTATATTGATTGTTTTGTCTGCATCTTTTGTTTTGTCTGAATATTCTGTCATTTCATAATTATTGCTTTTTTACACTGTTTTGTATGTTTGTTTGTTTATGTCGTCAGTATGGATGGTGTTGTCTGAGTATTTTATTTACTTGTTTAGAAATATGCTTATTATAGTTATTCTGCTTTTTGTTATTATTTTGTCTGAATACGTTGTCATGGATAACATGGATTGTTTTGTTTGAATATTTTTGCCTGTGTTTATTTTTGCCTGTAGTATTTTGTCTGTACTTTTTTGTTTGTCTCAGTTTTTGTCTGTACAATCTGGACAGTTGTATGCTTTTTATATTATTATTTTATCAGAATATTTTGTCAATATGGATTGTTTCGTTTGAGTGTTTGGTCTGTAGTTGTTTTCTCTTTAGTATTTTGTCTGTACTGTTTTGGTCTGTAATTATTGTTTTCTATGCTGTTTGTATGCTTATTTTTATGCTTATTTTATTATTATTTTGTCTGAATGGTGGTTTTGTCTGAGCATTTTGTCTTTCCTTATTGTTTTGTTTGAATATGTCTGTATTTATTTTCTTGTTTATGTTTTTGTCTGTACTTTTTGTTTAGTCTGAATACACAGACTCTGAAAATAATGTTTTGTATATTGTTTGTATGCATTATTTTTTGTCTGAATACGTCCTTTGTTCTTATTGTTTTGTCTTAACATTTTGTTTCTATTTATTGTTTTGTTTGAGTATTTTGTCTGTACTTTTTGTTTAGTCTGACTATTTTCTCTGTAATGTTTTGTATTTTGTTTCTCTGCTTATTATTATTGTTACTTTGCTTATTCTGTCTGAATATGTTCTTTGTTCTTACTGTTTTGTCTGAGTATTTTGTATTTACGTTTTGTTTAGTCAGAATAGTTTCTCTAAAAAATGTTTTGTAAATTGATGGTATGATTATTTTAATTTTTTCTCAGATATGTTCTTTGTTCTTTTCGCTTTGTCTTAATATTTTGTTTCTATTTATCATTTTGTTTGTGTTTTGTCTGTACTTTTTGTTTAGTCTGAATATTTTTTATCTGTAATGTCTGTATTTTGTTTCTATGCTTATTATTATTATTATTATTATTATTATTATTACTTTGCTTATTCTGTCTGAATATGTTGTTTGTTCTTATTGTTTTGTCTGAGTATTTTGTCTGTACACTTTTGTCTGATTTCTGTTTGCATCTACTGGTTCAAAACATACTTTATCGAATTTCACCACCAGGATTAGGGTGAATAAGAGCTGCACATACCTGGTTTCGGGTTTTGTGAGACTTTTGCAGCCAGACGCGCCACTGGTCGTACTGTTTGATGCTCATGGCGCTGCAGTCGGAAACACGCTTGCGCACCCAGCTGAAGAACTGCTTCAGGTCCTGACGCAGTGTCGAGTTCTGCCGGGCCGCTTTGGAGTCACACGAACCTGCCATCGAGCGCTCTGAAGAACAGACAAGAACACAAAATACACGTTAAAATCGACTTACTACTGATGACCAACCAGATGGTTAGGGAGGTCTACTAGGAACCTCTTTTGTTGAAACCAACAAGTGGAAACTTCATGCTGGATGAAGGGTTTTAGTCGTGGAAAAGGCAGGTGATGGACAAAGTGTGCTCATGTTTGTATAAACTTCGATTTGTTCTCTAATATTTCCGCTGCTTCATTACCGATCAAAGTATATATACTTCACGCCATCGCTTTCTTATGCTAGCTTTGTTATTGCCACATCTGCCCCAATAAAATTTCTCGTCATAAACCACCGTCCTTAAAACAGACATTTAGAGCACTGTTTGTGCCAAAGTTCAGTAACTAATTTCATTAAATTTCATTGTTAAAAATTCATGTGAATTGCTGAACTTTTATCCCAGCAGGATATCAAGCTGGTTGTTCTGCCAGGCCCTGCTTTGAGTTGGATGACGAACAATGATTGGTCGGGTCCAAAGTATTTTCAGTGTCGGCCACAAATCACGCACGAGTCTCGGAGACTATGGAAATACTGCTGAACAGAAATACTGCAGAATGATCGCAGCAGGGAGTGAAGTAAACCTAGGACTTTAATGGGATAATAGCCATAACTACAGGCAGTGGGTACGGAAAACTTACAAGCAACACTAATACGAGCAATAGGAGGCATAGCTGTGGAGACGATCGCTGGAATTGTTAAAATAAATGAGAAGGCAACTCCAACACCATTACTGGAGCTGGTATTTAAAAAAAAATTTAAAAAAACCTCGCTAAACAAACACGCACTGGACATTTTGATGCAATAAGCAAACTTTTAAATGTCTGCCATTCTTCAGTCTGTTCATTCTGTCAAGATTGATTCGTTTGGATAGACAGTTTGCCCAAACACACACACACACACACACACACACATTGTAACACAATACTCTTCCCTAACAAGTGCCCAGTCTTATCTTTTGAGTCATCACAAACACAAATAAGCAACCATCACTAAGTTTTTTTAACACCAGCTCGGCTGTCTAAAACCCAGGGGACGATCACTGCATTGAATCCCGAATTACTCCTCTTTCACTTTTTTATGGCGGACAATAACGAAACACGGGACGGCGCAAAAAAATAAATTCAGCTCTACTTTAAATAAATAGCGACTTTAGTCGCTCCAGATGCGGCGTGTGAGTTACAGGAAGCGGCGGAACGTGGTGGGGAGCTAATCTGTTAATCTTCAGAAAACAGTCTTTCGAAACAAATGTATCAAATGCTCCCTGCGGCCACTTTTTGGCGAGCCGCAAAGTGGGAAGAGATGTGTGGGATGTGTAATCTGTTTCATGTGCAGCGATGGTTTTTTAGCTGCTGGATTTAGCACTGTCTCGAATATGTATCCCATTAAGCAACGGATTGCAGGACACGTACAATATGTGGCGACGTGATGAAGGACGGATGGTGTCTCAATCCTGCCGGGGCTTTTTATTATTGCCGTTTTCCTCGGTGGAGATCAGAGTGTCTGCTAGCCATCCTTTTTTCCTATTCATTATGTCATTTTTTATGTCATGTTTTTTTTTTGTGAAGGGTTTTTTTTCAGCCTGTTGATTACCAACATGTGCGAATATTTCTTGTCATTCGCTCGAGGTTTCTAGTCTTGATAATTGGAATTCACAGCACAGTTCATCTCAATTTGCTTCATTTTTAAGAAAGATGCGTCTTCTCACACAACACCTGATTCCCGGTCTCGGCTAGCATGTTGCACATAAACGTTTTCACCAGATGAACCTGATGAAAAATTCTTGGCAGATGAAAAATGATTTTCTTTATGCCCAAAAAAGGACGTTCATGATGCATATAGTGGCGCCCACAAAAATGGTAAAGCGACAAAATGACAGTTAAATAGTGAAAGAGTGCCTTTAAACATGGCACATGCTAAATCGTCTTCTGGCGAAGCAATCGCTTACCGCTGTGTGGCGTGGACGCTGCCGTTGGATGACTCCAGTCACTCCAGATGCCTGCTTTCCTGGATCCCAGTATGCCCACTGGGTTACACCGCACCTGCACAAAGTACACGGTCCCTGGCCTGAGCCCTGCCAACCTGCAGGACGTCTGGTTCCCCATGTCATCCACCACCTACAGTGAGAAAGAAACCCAAACAAAATACGTCACATCGAAGACCTACACACACATACACGCTTGACTAATAGGGCCTGTTTACGTTCCTAAAAACCAGACCATTCATGCTAGAATCCACAAAGCAAGCTGGCACAGGCTCGACTGTTAAGCAGGAGACAATATTCTCTCGGAGAGAGGATCCGACATGTATCCTTCGAAAGAAGCCAACACACACACACTCTCTCACACACACACACACACACACATACACGTCTGCTTGAGATGGTAAATGATACAGCCAAACACACGCTTCATGCTGTTCTTTGCCATGCACGCCTACTTCGCCCCGAGAGGAAATCTGTTACCTATTACTTATTACAGACTGAGTAATTGGACTGGGTGAAGACGGCACCAACAGCTTACAAGCGGCGGCCGAAACCCAAGCCGAGCCAAGAACCTTCGCTCTCCTCTAATTTTCGTTCGGAATACTGCACGTTTCAGAGGAGGGACGAGTTTCAAATGCAGGAATGTCGTATGCCTCCGAGCAGGATAATAAGCACCGGGGCCCCATGTAATTATTTACAACCGCGACCGGCCTGATTCGGCCCATGTCCGCCGTCTCCCTTTCCTTTACAAAAGCAACAAACATTCGAGAACGCCGCAACCAACATGATCAAACGGATCGCTCCACGCTCCAATTCGTCACGGGCCCATCATTACAATTGAATACTTGAATGGTAACAGACTTGCCAGGTTGTAGCGCTAGCCGGCAGGATGACAGGACGACGTGCTGGAGAATAGAGCACCAATGTCACTGATCTTAAAGAGGAACGAATGCTTAAAGTCACTTATCGTATTTTGGGAACAATCAGATATCCTGGCAGAGCGATGACATTTGAAAAGTCAGAAAGAAAGAAAAACGACGGTACGTTGTGTTATGTGTAACCCAATCTCTTTGGCCTGCTCTGGAGAGAACCTGCCTGCTGATTGAAACCATATGAAGAACACAAAGAACGGTGAAAGCTTATTTCAAGGCTGTGTATCACGACGACACGACAACTGGAAACCACGTGGCCTCCTGTTCCCGCTGTTGTCGGAAAAGGGCATTTCCAACCAGCCGTAGAACAGAGAGCCTAAACAGGCACCAAGAAGCATTTTTTGGCAGAGTTTGGGATCAGAGATCTGAATCGGTGCACCAGTTCATCATTAAACCCCTACGGAATTGAGTCAGGTGAACTGGAGAAGGAAAATAAACTAGCATGTGCCACCAGAGCTGACGATTTTACTGTTGTCTTTCATAGATATTTAATAACAAACTATTTTAAACACATTTTTTACCAAGCCAAGGTTTCACAGAACACTTTGGAAGGTTTCCTTCGGTGCACTTTGTCAGATCAGTCAAGTACTTTCTTCTCCAGATCTCCATGAACCCTTCTCACATCCGATAAATATATATATATATATAAATATACATATATATGAATATATATATATATATATATTCATATATATGTATATTTGTATGTGTGTATCCAATATCTTATTGGATTTTCATAATTTATCATATTTTTAAATATTTTTACTGTTAGTTTTTATATTCCTTTTTTCTTTAAATATTTTATCTATATCCCTACATTTTTATGTCTATACACTTTAAACTTACTCTATTCTTCTTTCAAAGGACAGTCGTAAAAAAGCATTTCACAACATGTCATTCTGTGTATGATTTTGTATGTGATAAATAAAATTTGAATTTGAATACACCGCCTCCTCCAAAAGTATTGGAACAACAGGTCAATTTGTTCGTGTTTTTTTTCCCCCATACAACGAAGACATTTTAGTTTGCAATCAAAAGATCAAATTATAAGACGACAGACCAGAATTTTCCATTTTTATTTCCCAATATTTACACCTAAATCTGTTCAACAATTTTGAACGTGACAATTTTAGTGGCAGACCATGCATTTTTTCATGTGAGCAAAAACATAGGAACAGAAAGTCGTAAAGACAATGTAAGTAGTTAATATTTAATGTTTGGTTTGTTTATGCTTCCAGAGTCTGAACCAACAACTAGACATCCATTGCATCCTTAAATAGTCGATCTAAAACAACACACCTGGCCAAAAAAGAAACACCTGTCGTTCTTGTGTTCCACTATTTTTGGTCATTTGGAAAAATAGGTTGGCTGAAACTAAAGGCACCAGGCTTAAAGTTGGTCGCGTGACATTTTAAGAGATTTCTTCACTCAGTGCAAATAAACTACGACAATGTAAAGCAACAAATCCCAAAAAACATTTTTCAGACTAATTCTATTTCACGTGTGGTCCAACATTTCTTTAATTCCATGCTTTAGTATAACTGGCATATTACAACCATATATTTATTAAATGTATAGAAGGCGTAGCAGAGATCGTTTGCACCTGTGTGTAGCTAGTACAGCTATCCTAAAAAGAAAACAAAGCTTAGCAAGGAAGATAACAAGAAGCAACAACAAAAATAAAAAAGAGCAGCTGCTACACAGCCACAAGAAACAAACTAGCAACTTTTTCATTTCTGGTATAAATGTAGGGTAAACATACAGCTAGCTAACTTTTACAAGTTTGGCTAATTTTCAAGAAAATATCTTGCAAATCAAGAGTGAAATATGGAACGCTTTCTATGTTGGCCAATGTTTAGGCATACAATAATATAAGGGGGTGCTTGCAAATTCACATATGTTTCCAAGTTCTTGACATTTATTGCTTTAAGAGACACATAGATAACACAGCTGAGTAGTTAAGGGGTTAAACATCTTGTCTAAAAGCCCTGTAGTGGTTCTCTGGTAGGTCTGGGATTTATTCTTACAAAATGGCTCTCAGGCTCTGCCTAAGAATCGATCACAATCCTTTTAAATCGAACGATCCTATAATAGAAAGCCAACAACATTCAGAAGACTAACGATACGCAACCAGTGCTCCTAATGACAATTAGCATAACCACGACAATTAGCATAAAGCAAACAAAATCATATCATCTAGGTGGCCACCTTTCAGCATCTCTAAAGATCTAAAATGGACTCGAAACATCTTTTATCTTTCAACTGAAGATGCCTTTCTTTTTTCCCCCTCCAATTCCTAACTTTTATGGGCTTTATTATTTTCCATTTATAGCCGATTCCTGGCACAAGCAGCGACGTTTTTACAAGGTGCACAGCAATAAATCTTTCCTCATTTCCATGGATAATGGAACCTTGGTAACTTTAACCTAGGATATTCCTATCACCCTTAGGGAAGGTTTCACATACCTAGGTGCCACAATAAAGTCGTGATTCATTGTGAAGCGGATGGTAAGCATGTGTTTTCCGTTCAGATGTTGGAGATTAGCATTGCTACATGTCTCTATAGTAGCATCTATTCAATTTACTCAAAATCCCATACAATCCATAAAACATGGTGGTGGTAGTATCTCAGGAAGTACTGAATTCTGGGATGCAAGGTGCGCCCCAACGCTACAAAGGTACTAACTGCTCATGGAAAGCCAAACATCCTAAGAGGAATGAGGGGGTCTGGCAGAGCTTAGACCTTTCATACAGAAGCTACGCAAGTCAGGGTGAATGATGACTTTCTGACTCGAAATGAAACACTAAAGCAGCATTAGTTAAACAGTTAAAGCTCCAAGATATCCGGTGTCTACCTAATAAATCTAAACCCTCTTGCCCAAATCTGATATCGCCGTGAATCACTCTGCAAGGTGTCTGCTCAAGATCCTGTAAAAATATCCGTAAATCTCTTAACTCCCACATGGCAGAGTTCCTGCTGTTGCAAAAGCCAGAGGCGTCCACAAGCCATTCGGCGACCTCTAAAACAAACCCCGGCTGCGCTAATAAAAACACTGCAGTGAAAATCAATCGGCCATCAAATGAACAGCGCCGTCAATCATTCCAATGAACTCAGCAACCGGTTCAAGCGAGATGGTTGGGTAAGACGAAGAGTTTTGTCGTAAACGTTCAAAGAATTCATGGTGCCTACCTTCCACTCGGTGCTGTCTTCGAGTCTGTAGCGGATCTGGTACTTGGCCTGGAAGAGATAGTCCTTAAGGGCGGGTGGGGTTCCCCAGCGCACGGTCAGCTGATCGTCCAGATCGCCCACACGGCTCACATGGACGTCGGCCGGAGGATCCGTTGTCACTAAGCAGGAGATGAGAAGAACTTTTGTTACACATCTATGACTAAAAACAAGATCTTTGTTGACCAAAGAACCGTGGAATGGGGCCACAATTCTTGAATCTGACTGGTCAAAAGGTGCTGGATTATTTTACAGTATTAGGGTTAGAGTCGGTCTCTCCGTCTTACAGTAGGACCAGTTCTAATTCAATTATAAGCAGTTATATTTATTACTTTAGTACTAATAATCACTTGCAGGGACTAGGGGCACAACCTAGAAACTCTAAAGCTAAAAATAAACAATTTTATTAAAATGTGCTGTTTGTGTCTTCTTGACGTTCACTTTTACAGAAGGAGTCTCCAGTGTCAGTAAATGTTTAGTTCACAGGTAACACAACACTGTCTTTTTTCCCAAAAGACAGGAACTAAGAAGCACATAAATAGTACAAGAGAAACAAAATATTTCAGCCCATTTATTTTCCTATACCCCTACCTATAACGCTCCACTGTGTTTTCTTCCTTACAAAAGCAACCAGAACACACAGCAAACATTCTACAAGGCCATGATTTAGCGCCGAGGGAAAAACAGATGGGCGTGATACCCAAAACTGAACTATTGTCATTTTTTTTCCTTTTCTCGGTTACACCCACCCTTTCAATTTCACCGTACGGGTGACGAATTAAAGAGGAAAACAAATTCCATGGTGCCAAGGTAATGTTTATTTTGCTAGCACTTCAGGCCACTTGTTTAGTTAAAAGAACAGAGATTTAATGAGGATGGAAATGATGTAATTTAGCCGGCTGTGGGCTTCACACTTCATCACCATATCTCAGCCTAATGGAACTCTTATGGGAGGATTTTGTGGTGCTATCCTCAACCTCCATGGATTATAAACACCCTAACGTTTGGGAATATCATCTGGAAGAACGGCTTTCGTCACTGAATTTGTATTATGACAGAATGAATGCACATCCTTTGCGGTACATCCTTTACGTTTCCTTCAGGGATTCGCTCCTAGATTGCACACAGGACGTTGCTGATAACATCACACACACAAACCCCAAGGAAGAAGCCTTCAATTGTGTAGCGAAGTGGAGGCGTTTGGGTGTGACGAGTGCGTCATGCTTCTGGTATCACTAGTGCAACACCCACCTTCCTCTTCCAGCTGTTGCTCACCTCTAAACATGCCCCTGCTTTCCAGGTGTGAGACATACAAACTCTAACGTGTACCAGAAACGTTCCAACAGGGAATTCTACCACTAATATTTTCCGAACTCCTTTTCTTTCTTTCACGGGTTTATCTTTCAAAATAAATAAATAAATAAATAAATACATAAATAAACGAGATTCTATTTACTACCTCTGCTCCGAGGTCTGATTCTGATATTCAGAAATTTCCATTCGGGAAAAAAGGAAAAACAAAAAAGTCAGGAGCAGGTCAGTGATCAAAGATAATAACATGCAAAGGCATTTTACAGACTTCCTTTAATGTTGCATTGCCATTTAAACGTAGCCCAAGGCATGGCGCGCCATTCAGATTACCGAAAGCCTCGTAAACTTCCGTTCTCACACACACGCGAAAACAACTCGGCGTGTAGCGCGCAAACAGAAACCCAGGGTCGATGACACCACAATCAAAGGAACGGGGTAAGAGCGTGGCAATTCGTCACGCACTCCACCCACAGCTTTTATTTTTTTTCCCCCTTTCTTTCTTTCCCCTCTCTCTCTCCTGTCGCCCCGAGTGACATATAGAATGGGGTCAGAGGTCACATTCACTCACTCACTCACCCACGTCCAAGATATCCAAGTTGATGACGTCTGAGGTGGCGCTCCCGAGCTGGTTGGAGGCCTCCACCCAGATCTCGTAGGGCGTGAAGAGGGCGAGGTCGCGTGGGATGTAGCATGTGTATGGCTGCCCGCCGCTGTAGTCTTCACACTCTTTTTCCTGACCGTACCACCTGCGCAGAACAGCAACACTTCCTCATTATCCGTCACAGCACATACTTACATCTAGAGAGGTGGTTTCACACATCATTGGAGATTTTGTCCTCCAGAGCACAATTACTAACCACCAAACCAATAAAAAGAGGCGCTATACAGTACGGGCTGAGGCGATTTTTTGTCAGAACTTGAGTGAATTATTTCTGGCTCAATGAAAACGTATGTAAAGCATGCGGCATCCTGTGCAATGGCAGTGTGAATAAGTGCCTTCTGCATTCTTTTCTTCGCTTTTTCAATAACCTCTTTTTGCTCATCAAAAGGATTAGAGCAGATCCGGTCTGAGAGCTTCTCAAACACCCACAAAACCGCCTTGGGCTAAAAGAATATTTCATGCAAAAAAAAAGAAAAAAAAAAAGGTGCTAATAATAAACCTTTCTGTGCAACTGGATGGAAGGGTGTGAGATCAAATCCCAAATTCAATCTAAAGAGAAAGTGTGTGTGTGTGTACATACTTCAGCTTGTATTTGAGTGTGTATTTGGTCTTAATGAAGGTCTCCCCCTGACCCCCAGGCGCCCATTTGCAGGTGAGATCTTTGGTGTTTCTCGACCAGCACGTAAGATTCACAGGTTTCTCGGGTGGCACTAGAGGGAGAAAAAGGGGGAAAAAAAGGAAAATGCATTCAATCAATCAATCAATAAATAAATCGAGCAAAGCTTTTCAATTTCATCCTGCTGTACAGAACACACCAAACAGGCTTATCCAAACACACATGATGTCTCATGACGTCTAGGAGAAACTTTAAACAACAGATCGTAATCTGCTTCCGCAAAAAAAAAAAAAAAAAAAGTTCGAACCAGATACGTTCAATTAAGGGGAAGAAGAAAGAGAACGGAGATGAAAAAGCAGATCTTCATCGAGAGCCTGAAAATAATGGCCTCGGCTTAAATATTTTCGACAGCGGATGAGCGTTTTCAGCTGCCATCCTCGATTAAGTTCGGGAAAAGCGCCAAGATTCCATTCAACTGAGAACAAAAGGCAGGCGGTGGAAGTGTCAGAGGCTGATTAAGGCTTTAAAAAAAAAAAAAAGAGTGAAGATGAGAGCTCGAAGCTCAGAGATGGGAGTAACGGAACACGGCACTTCAACACACACACTCTCTCTCTCTTGCGTCTCGTCCTGCGTCGTCGGTCTGGTCTGAGAGGACGCCCTGACGAGTAATTTTCCATAGAGTGGAGCGCTTCGACTTTCCGGATGAACGAGGTCCGATTTTTTTTGAGGAAGAGACGCCGAGTGGATGGAACTGGATGGAGATCAGAGGTGGCAAAAGAATGGCAACAGAGATAAAATAGATCTCTGTTTCTCTCTCTCTCACACACACACACACATATTACAGAAGCTTTCAGCGACCTGAGGTCTGATTTAACTGACACTCATAAACAAACAGCGTTTTGGAAAAAAATTCTATTTGAAGTCCCAAGGCTTTATTGAAACAATAAAACAAACAAGCACCAATTTTGACATTTTATTTTTCCTGACACAATTTGTCGGGAACAGTAACCGCTCCCAGCTGGAAGTAAATAACACTTAGCAGTAATAATCGTTTCATGCAACACGCCGGACTTTGAAAAAGTGTACAGCTGTGCCAATGGTTTGCGCATCATACGCTACTAAAGTCTCTGCTGGAGTTCAAGCTAGGATTAATAACGCTGTTAAAGACAGGAAATGCTACTCAAGATTCCAAAAAATTCCAGGATTCAGAAACATTTAAATGATATTATCTTATTAATGCAAAAAGATATCTTATTTTATTAATATTATTATTATTATTATTATTACTATCATTATTATTATGTATGCTTCAAAGCCTACAAAATGCAAAACGGCATCCTGTTGATTATTCCATTGGGTGCAAAAGTTTAGGCGCCCTTTCAAAAGCACAGAAGTTATGCCAGTATTTAAGTTCCAAGATTTCCCTTCGCACAAATTCAATCACAGCGAGAGGAAAAAGTGATAGGATGCACTGACATACCACTTGGATGTAGAATGTAAACTAAAGTTGGCCTTTTTCCATTCGAAGTACAAGAGGGGTGCAAACTTTTGCACTCAGGGTGTATGGTTCAGAGTGTGAGGAATTCGATTCGAGTCATTCACGACACATCTGGAACATCGGTGGCGGATCCTGAACGCCCGTGAAACAAAGAAAAACTGTTATTTTTATGTTATGACATCGTATAATAAACGACGTAGCACTATTCAGTCTCTTAAAAGGTTTTCCGTTCCCGTCGTCATGAAATGTCTAGTAGCAGTAAATCAAAGTGAAGTGAATTAGAAGGCAAGATTAAACTATGCCTTGTCATTTCGACTTGTTCCTACTAGCCATAGCGTCATAGAGATTTTTTTATGACCCAACACCTCTCTCTCTCTCTCCTTTCTGCTGACGTTCCCCTCTTTGTTTCATCCATAAAATCGTTTTTTCTTTTTGTTTTTTGACAAAATTACAAAATTATACGCCTCAGTCCACTCATCTTGACTCACTTGTCGTGTAATCACAGATATTTGACGTTTCAGAAATGAAAGACTAACCAAAATGATGGTCCGTTTCATTTCAGGGTTGCCAGCTGTGCATGACAAAGAGAAGTTCCAACAGCCAATCAAAAGCAGCCCAGGATCCAGCAGAGCCCCAGAATCCTGCTATGTTCCACCTGTTAACTCGTCTTACTCATTAATACCATAGTATGTAATAAACAGAGGGGTGACAAATGAAAGGAAGAGTATTCAGCGATCCCTCGTGTCCTTGTTGATGGGGGGCTGGGACGATCTGGAAATCTTGATTTTACTACTAGAAACATCTTTCCTCGAGGAGAAACCACTGACCTACCAGTTACAATTTCTCAGCCATTGACACCTATTTGAAAAAGAAACGTTGTTCATGATAAACGAAGCAACAACACTTACGGCCCACGTAGAGGCAGGACCCGGCGAGCACGTGCCCCCCGCCGCTGTGACACACCAGGTTGTCCCCCGAGCGCTGGCGCGAGCCGCTCAGGTTGCTCAATGTAACGCTGAGCACGCTGGGACTGAGCACGCTGTAGGTGTTGCTGGGAAGCCGTCGGCCGTTCAGCGTCCAGTAGAGCGAGCCGGCATGCAGGCCGTGGTCGGTACCGACAGAACACGTGGCCGTCAAGCTGGCGCCGATCCGAAGGGCCGGGTCCTGAGGATGCACGCTGGCCATCGCTGGAAGGATGGATACAGGATAAGAGGACACAGAAGGTCCGCAAAACGTGTTATTAAAGTCCTGTTATATACATCACAGCAGCTACAAACAGTCCTTTCCTTACTTACTAGCCTCGAATAACACAAAACAAAACAAACTGCAGCTCATCAAACCTTCCGACTGACTCTGGAGACTCCTTCCTTAAATGTTCACTTAAATGTAAAGCTCACTATAATGTATGTTTTTTCTTCCTCCCTGTCTAGCGCAAATCTACGCTACGCTGCTATATTGTGAACATGTAGAAATGAGAAACAGTACACTAGAATGATCAAATATGAGGTGGATGGGTTTTTTTTTTGTTTTCATTTAAACGTCACTGCTGATGCTGTAAAGCGCTCAGAAATTGTGCAAATTGAGAAGAAAAAGGACACTAAATGTACATTATACAGTATATGAAACGTCGTGTCTGACAAAATCTGTTGAAAATCGTCTTCATTTGGTCCCAATGCTTCTACTGAGCGCCTGCAATTTCATGGCCTATTACATCCCATCATTCAGATCATCATGGAGCGCGTGGACAGGAATCGCAGGTCTTTTACTCACAGCAGCAAATCACTCGTATTTATTTGAATTGTCTGTCCAAACTGGAAGCGATCTGCCTTTGCGAAGCAGAGAGGAGGTGGAGGAGTGGGAGGGTGAAGGTCTCGTCAGGTTAGCATTGAGGAAACGTACTAAACCAAAGCAAACACGCGGCGGCTCTCCGTTAAATCCCTCGGATTAGGTACAATTGAGAAGGGTGCAAAAAAGAGGAGCTGCCTACGACGGTGTCATTCAGCATTCAGCACCAGTGCATTAAAAAAAGGATACAATCAGGCCTAAGGTCTTTCGCCTACACATGCATTTGTGTCTGTTTATGTTAAACGGAGGCCCAGGGAAAACCACTCTGACTTTAAAAAAAAAAAAAAAAAAAAAAAAGCAAAACGTGTGTTTCCACATTCTCGAGAGCTGTTAAGTCTCACACCTGACAAAAAGGGTGTGAATGAATGTAGATGAGCTTAATTAGCTGTAATTAGTCTCTGCCTTTTTTTTTTTTTTTTTTTGCATTCACACCTGCACATGACACGGAACGAAGCCCGTGATTGCGCATAACGCTGCAGAATCCCCGGTGCAGAGGAATGAAGAGCTCGTGAGCAGGATTAACACCTGCGGCGTGTGCTGAAATGCATCTGGACTCCCAGAAACCGAAGATGACACCGATGGGGATCTGTTTTCTCTCGAAATCTCTTTAAACTTTCACTTGAATCAAAGAAGAAGAAAAAAAAATCCCCAATGTACCTATTTAGTTTGGGAGTCCATATATGGGGGAAAACACGTACACACACACACACACAGTACAGAGGAATCCCTAGAGTTGAATTTAACACCTAGGGTAAGTACTAAAAAAGCAATGATTTTAAAGCCAGCTACATAAACGATTACTTTATGTGTGTCCTGGAATGCATTTTTTTTCTAAAATAAATAAATAAATAATTTAAATTAAATTTGACTTAATGACTTTTTAGTCCTGAATTAATTAATTAATTAATTAATCACACTGACTTAACACCTTCAAGTTAGTCTGACAGCAATTGCAACTCTTTTAATACACATTACGCAGTGTTTATTACATAGTAATAAATGAATTAATTAACGCTCTGCACGCGCATAAATCACCGGTATAAGGTGTTAAATGCTCGTTTGCTGTGTGCTGTGGGAAATGAATTAAAACCCTGCACACACACACACACAAACACACACACACACTGTCAGTTTTGTTACAATCCATTACAAAAGCATGTGCTGAGACCTTGAACTCACACCCACTTTAGTATTATTATTTTTCTCTCTCCACTTTCCTCCGAATTGCATGAATGATTTGGTGTGCGGATTTTGCAGATTGCTGACTGATGCTGAGCAACAAAAAAACTGTCAGTGTTTTTTCTTTCTTTCTTTCTTTCTTTCTTTCTTACTCGTGCTTGTGTGGGATTTGTTGTACAGATATGCAAACGCTGGATCAGAAGTTTATTAAGGGTCCTTACACTCCAGAACACACACACACACACACACAAACACATTATATACATAATATTCGCACACGCACGCGCCTACACACACATACACACACGCCACAAATAAAAAAAAAAGATCTCCAACTCCTACTCACGGGTTGAAGGGAGCGCGCAGTGTGCGCCGGGAGCGCGCAGCATGAAAAACAATAAGACGATCATGTCCCGGGACGTGCTACTTCTCCGCATGATCGTTCCTCTTGGAATCGTGGTATCTTTACGTCGCGATCGTTAATATTCCTCCTGCGATTGGATAATCTTGGGGAGCTTGTACAGGACTCCTCCGATCTGCTTCCCCCTCTCTCTCTCTCTCTCTCTCTCTCTCTCTTCTCTGTGAGGTGTTGCTCAGTCAGTCAAGGCAGACTGGACTTCTCTCTCTTAAAAAAAAAAAAAAAAAGCCAGCCTATCCAGCGTGCTTTGACGCGACACGATGGCTCGCTCGTGCTCTTTCGTGCCGTTTGGTCATCGTTTAGCAGGACGCGTCCAAGTTTATGAGAAGCCAGTGGGAGCACCGCACCAGTGGGCGGGGCGCTTAGGTTTCGCAAGCCCCTCCCCCTTTCGCCTCCTCCTCCTCTTGCTGTCTTTCTTTTTCACTCCTCGTCACTGCGCTTCCTTCCATCCCACCCCACCTTCTGGAATGAAGTGGAGTGAAAGCATGTTTTCTGGGGGCCATGGGAAACTCAGCACTGGTTGAGGTACAGCACTGACGGATGGGATTATTTCCAGCCACATGAAGTTGCTAAACTTCACACAGTCATGCATTTACAACTTTCCTTCTTGGCGCTCAGTTCCTTCTATTCGTCTTTAACCTTTAAATAAATCACAGTACAACAATTTATCATTACAACATTGCATAAGTAATTACATTTTAGCTTCATACTGAGATTATGACTGCCATGATTATGGTGCTGCCAAAACAGCCCTGACCTGCACTGTGTATTCTGACACCTTACTATCAGAACCAGCATTAACTTCTTCAGCAATCTGAGCAACAGTAGCTGGTCTGTTGGCTCGGATCACACGGGCCAGCCTTCGCTCCCCACATGCATCAGTGAGCCTTGCCCAGCCATGACCTTGCCGCCGGTTCACCACTGTTCCTTCCTTGGACCACATTTGATAGATAGTGACCACTGCAGACCTGGAACACCCCACAAGAGCTGCAGTTTTGCAGATGATCTGATCCAGTCATCTAGCCATCACAATTTGACCCTTCATCAAACTCGCTCACCACTCACTGCTCAGAATGTTATGCCTGATCTGGGTATGTAGTCCCCATTATTTACAGGATCAAAAGTGTACCTAGTAGCTATTTCAAGAGTCTGCTGCTGTAACCCCAAGGAAAAAGACTGGCATACAAAATCAGACATACAGAATAATGCTAGGTTCACACATCACAGCCAGACACTGTACTATGAAGGTGCCAGTAGGTGTTTCTACTTCTAGTTGCCATTTGTCTTCACAACTAATCAGTTTTCTCGAAACATTCTGGAGGTTTTCAGACCCACTGGTAGTCCATGTCCCTTCATATTTACATAAAGTTAAAATTTGGACAGATCTTTAGTAAATACTTTATCTTGGTCAGTGGTTTCCAGGAGTCATCTACACCTATCAAAGCCGGCATACTGGCATGTTCTTGCTAGGAAACCAAAGAACCTGGAGGAACCCCATGTGGACCTGAATGAAAAGTCACACTAGCATCTTTCACTGTCTTGTGACCTTGGCATTACCTTGGAGTAATGCTAAAACATTATCACCTAGAATTTTGAAGGGAAGAGACACATCTGTGATTTGAGACTTTATCCAGCCCGAGGCAGGAACGAGACGTTCTCTGTCCTGAAATTAGCCCCTTCTTAGATCATGTTTAATAAGTTAATATCATTTAAAGTTTAACCACAATTTAATAGGATACGAAAACAATGCAGACTCCGGGATTGTACACAAGCATTAAGAGTTTCGACTCGAGAGTCATCTGGAGGACATCTGGTTGTCTTTTTATCCAGTCAGTTGTAATTGTTAAGTTATGTAAATTACACTAAAAGGCAAAGGGGGGAAAGAGTTTTGCGGAAATAGGAAAACCTATTACATGGCATTTAAAAAAAAAACATGTTCAATAAAGTTGAATGTGGGGCATGACCTATAAAATGCAAATGAACAAAAGGCATGAAAGATTATATGCAAATGGAATACAAAGTCAAATATTTTCCTTTACTGTGTCCCATTTGTTGGTGGAGGACACAGACCTTTTATTTTGTCGCTTGTAATTATTAAGTTTTATAATATTACAGACCAGGCAGAAGCGAATGAGGGTTAAAAACATTGTCTGTCTGTTCGGAATCTAACATGAAAAAAAAGAGAGAGAAAAAGAGAAAGAGAGAGAGAGAGAGAAGAAGGCTTAAATGAAAATCAGGTTCATCAGTGGAAACACAGCCGCTAGCCTCTGTAGATGTCATGACCACAGTTTGACTAATGGCAGCTGCGGGTATTCTGAGTTGGACGACTTGGCGAGTGACTCACATGCCAAGTGAAAGTGTATGTGTGCTGAAACAATAACCGTAGCGGCCGGCTCGTCCGAGGGTCAACCAGACACAATGCGGTGCATTATCAGTCTCAGACAAGCCTCTTGTTCGGCTTACGTTTTACCGCTCATCTCGTGTTAGCCGCGTCTGGTAAACGAGTGAGTAGACTTCCTTTCCTGTTACTACCCAAAGTAAGAACGTTGCTATTCGAGGTCCTTGAATGAGCCAAGCACAATACATCATGCAGAATTATAGCGCTTCAGGGAAAAACTATGTCACCGAAAAAATGAATGACACAGCTGAATTTTGGATGACCAACTGTTCCTTTGTTCCAAGTATTTACAGACAGTGTGAAGGTCTTTCAAACAGGAAACCCATTTTGTTCTTTAATAAAAAGTTCTTTCAAAATCCAGATCCCATTTTATATGTCAGTCAGGCGTTTGTAGGGCTGTAGTGAATGCCATTATTGTCAAGTCCAAGGCCAGGAATAGCCAGGAAGTGTCTTGAGGGGGTAGAGGCCAGGTCAAGTCAAGCTCAATCCTAAACGAAAGCCAAGAGTCAAGATCGAGACCAAAAAACACCAAATCCTTTTCAGGTCCAAATTTTTACTCCAGCTAGTTGGCTTTGTTTGTGTATTGCACCAATGCTTATACTGTTTTTTAGAAGAAAGCATAAAACACAGACAAGACAAACATGATTCATCTAAAACAAGACCAGATTTAACAAAACCTGTGTCCAAGTCCAAATGCAAATGCCAATAAATCCAAAGCTGACTGAACTGGACCAAATCCTACAGCCTTAGAAATTTACAGTTGGATTGGTTTGGCTTGCCTACATTAGAAGGTAACTGAAGGAAAAGAAAACTAGATTCCAATTTGCTGATGTTAAAACTTACCCTACCAAAAAATGACAGAATTTGACCATGTACCTCACTGCAGAACCCAACGGGAAGCCACCAGTTTCCCAAATACATGGTCCTACGATATGCTAATTCAGTTGTATCCAAGTACAAGACTTTTTAATAGTGATGGTTTGCTGTAAACAAGTGAAAATCTATAAACCAAATCCATTCTCCGGATGACAGCATGAACTTAATGAGACCAGGTATGGGGGGTGATGGGTGGTCAGGAGGATTACAAGCTGGCTATTTGGGAAGGTCATTCACTTTATTGATGATTGCTAGTTAGTTGTTAGAAATTAAGGTTTGGTTTAGCTTGGGCATATATCTTACTGATCTCCTGAAACAGTATAACCCATCTCTAATGCTTCATTCAACTGATTCTTATATAATCATTAAGAATATTAGGCTCAATGGGCTAATATTCAAATCTAGACCTGGTATTTTCCTGTCTAACTTTTATGTAAAGTGCTTGAAAAGTTTTGACTCAAGACTACCATTCATATTATTATTATTATTACATGAAGAGCTTTTTTCACAGCATCATTGTGTAGTTGAGACTTTTCCACAGATTCACTGAAGAAACACCAGTGAAATCCCAGGTTTCGGAAAATGGCGTCCTGTCTGTTTAGTGCAGCAGATTTTGTTGATTGGGACAGATGTAAGTGGGTTAAGGTTGTTATGTGGAACATAATGATCTCGCTGTCAGGTAAGCGTTCAACCCCAAAAAAACACATTATCCAACTTGACAGAGTTTGGAAAGACTTCTTTCATCCAAAAAAAAAAAAACCTACCACAGGAACTCGTTAGTGTTTTTTTCTTTTTTCCTGTCTTAAAGCTCTGCCCTTTCCTCTGAATATGAGCAGATTAATGTCCACACTATAGCATGCGGCAAGAATCTGTTTCCAAGCGTCCTGCCAGGAAAAAAAACAATTAAAAAAAAGCACCTAACAGGAAGTAAGATGGTAAACCAAAACCGGAATGTTTTTACATCCCAATTTGGCCATGTTAAAAGTTATGGAATTTATTCTACAAGGAAATGATTGAATTTGATTAGAAGGCTGTGGGAACCCAACGGGAGGCCAACAATTTGCCCAATTACGCGGTCTTAAGGTACGCCAAGTCGATTGTATTTTTAATAACGTTTGTTGCTGTAAACAAGTCGGAATCTACGAGCCAATCCATTCTCCAGAAGCCATACTTCGAGACAGCCGACATGAACGTAATGAGACCGGGGGGTGGTGGAGGGGTGAGCATTGGCTATTTGGGATGCAGTGATTTAGTGGGTGAACACTAGCATGTGGAACGCATTATCCCACCGTAAAGTTTTCAGAGGCGGGCGGGGAGAGGGGGGACGGGGAGGGTGTTTTTTTTTTTTTTTTGAGATTCTCTCCAGGATCTTAAACCCAGTCTTGGATTTGAGTGTGAAAGTCTGTCTTTTACGTTTTGAAGCATTTTGGCACAACGTGAAGTCGATAAGATGGAACGATAACGGCGATCATCCGAGGTTGGCTGAACCTTAATCCGAACCCGTTCGTTTTCCAATAAACACGAAACGGGACCTTTAAATTAACCAGAGAGACTCCAGTGCTCCATGGGCTCATCCTAAATCAGGCCATTTCCCTTCTAATGCAGGAAGACAGTTAGCGACCCCAGTGGAGCAATCCCCATTGATTGGGAGAAAGTGTTTGTTTGAAATAAAGTCAAGGCTTTCCAGGATGTTGCCGTGCTGCATTTACACGCCATAACATTTTGATACACGGTATTAGTCACGGGGTTATCTATAAGGGACAGGAGGGTCTGAGGAAAAAAAAGCCTAACTGAAGTCCTGAAGTCAGATTGCGATTTGCGAAGGAGCTCCTTGTGCATAGTTTCAAAAAGTCAGTTTTGGTATTCTCTGCAATAATGCGTGACAGATGCACGTCGATCACGTCCTGGCTGCTGGTGGTTTTGAGCAAATGTACAGACAGGAAGTTGGTTTCAAAAATTCCTGGTATAATATTATCACAGTATTTCACTACTACCATACTATTAGAATACTGTTTAAAATAAAGTCGTTCATCAAAACTGTAATATGTTGTTATTCAGTCCCTCCACGATTTTTTTTGGTTTTGTAAGAGCAGAAATGAACTCAAGCAAAAAACTCCAAAATATTGCTGCAAAAAGACTTTGCAGCAAATTTGATTAGATACACATCAAATATGAGTACAGTTATCATAGAAAGGAATAACATGGGTATCTTCACTGTTAGTAGTTTAAAAGAAACGTCCCATGCTTGCTATTTTGGCTATTATGTAGTTTGGGCAAAAAAGGAAAAAATCGTGAAAATTCTCTTTAGCAAAAAATCTCTGCAAAATCCTGAAGGGACTTTGTTATGTTACGTCTCACTGAAGTCCTGTTTCATACCACAGCATTTTTGAATTCTCAAATCTGATTGGTCAGTAGGTCGGATTCCTTCTGTGACGCTTCTTAGTAGGATCCATTTTTTAAACATTCCAATATTTTACCATTTCCATAGTAATGACTCGTGCACAAGGACTGAAATCATGGATGAGCTATGTTATCTAAAAAAACAAAACAAAACAAAAAAACGTATTGTTATTAAACAAAAAAAAAATACCGTACAATTGTAGATATGGTGGCGTTTTCTGTTTCGATTTTATAGTTTGGAACATTTACGGAAATCTCCAGTTTCAGCACAAGTATGTTTTCTAGAAATAGAGAGGCAGGTGAGGAAATGACAAACGAATGATCAATTGACATAAAATGTAAGTATGAATGGATAAAAAAAAAACATGACTGGTTTTTACTGTTTCACATTTCCTTATTGGGAAATCATGATCATTATTTTTTCAAACTTTCTTTAAAATGTTTCTTTTCTCTATTGTTCCAGTTGTGTTGTGTCATTATGTGAACAAGAAATGAAACAGGAAATCTTCAAAATGTTGCTCAGTGAGTAGATACATTGTCCAGGGATTCAACAAGCTAACTTCCTCTTTGCTTTCACCCGAGCGGTTCCTTGTTGCTTTTCGTCAGGCGCTGCTCATCTCCTGCCGTTTTCTCCTTGCAGACGACATGCCGAACGCTTGGGAAATACGACATGCTCCGTCGACACGACAGTTAGTAAAACAATGTGCCACAAACGTGCATAAAAAGCATATGTATTTAAAAAATTAATTACCTTGACATTTAAAGGGCATGGAACCACAATTGCATATAGTATAGTATTTATAGTTTTGTTTAAACGAAGTGAACCGTGTTAAGTGTTTTTCATGAGATGTTCAATAACAACAACAACAAAAAAAACAAGCAAAATTTAGAGATCAGGGCAACATAATCAGGTCAAACCTTAACTATAAAACTATTACTCACATTTATTTATATTTATTACTGAGTTATTATCTATTTCTACGGACTCTTGAATTGTGAAATTAGTGTGAAATTACAAGATATAAAAATAAAATGAAAAACAATCTAATTTTAAAGTAATATTTTCCTAACCTTTTTTGCAACATCATTCTAGATCCATCATCCCAGAGATCCAAGAGATCTGCTGTACACAGCCTGCTTCAGGTCACCCCACAGATCTGGGCTTTAGTTTGTTTAAAAAAACATTGATCTTGGTTTGGTCGATCCATTCGTTTGTTGACTTGGGTTTGAGTGATTGTTGTGCTAAACATTTGCGTGAAATCTTCAGCTTTTTATCTTCAGCTCACCAGCAGACACCTCATTTATCATTCTCTCTAACTAGAATAAAAAATGTCTGAAGAAGAGCAGCCCTAAAGCTTGATGTTATCACCACCATGCTGCACTGAGTATACTATTCATTGGGTTTTGCACCAAATACACTTTATGGAATTATTATACCTTTTGGAATTGGTCTCATCAGAACACAACACATTTTGCCACATGATTTGGAGTGATTTAATTGAAACTGGATGTGAGAAATCTCTCGGCAGCCTCCTTGGTAAGTTTTTGTCTAGTTCTCTTATATATTTTGGAGGGACATCCTGTTCTTGGTGCTCCATTTTCTCTGTTGATTATGTACTTTCCATGGTACCTCTAATGATTTGGAAAGATGTGAAGAAAATCTGACAGAAACATCTCATCTTTACTTGTAGTTAATCAGAATAATGTGACTGGTTATTGGTTTATTCTGAACACTTTTTTTCCCCTCAAATTTTTATACATTATTGTCACACAGTTTTTCTCTGGAGCAGAAAACATTTTGTTTTATTTCATTTTATTTTATTTTATTAACATTTTATTTAAATTGAGTTTAATTAATTGAATTTATTTATTTATTTTCTTAATTTAATTTTATTTAATTTAACATCACAAAAACCTTAACACAGGTCTGTAGAATTTTTTTTATATCTATAGTGCAACTTTAGAAAAGATCCATGGGAACATAAAGTTCTAGTCTGTTAACAAAAACAACAAATAACAAAAAGTGTTATTTATATAGTCAGTTATTAAAATGTATCGATAGATTTACTGTATGTCCACAGTAATTACACATAATAATTTCCAGAAACGATGGAGGTCTTGAGGGTGCCAATACTTTTCTAGCACGCCATAATGTACTATGCAAAATACTAAAAATATTAATTCATTCGTTAAATATTTCGAATGCCCTGATGAAACTCAACCAGGGAAATAATAGCTGTAATCCTCTAAGGAAACAAGGTCCCATAAACGTCATCACATCACCGTTAGAGGGCAGCAGGAGCCTAGTGAATTACCCCCAGCGTGGTATATTTCAGACCTTCCAGGAACTGCAAATGACTGAATGCTTTTAAAATGGGGACTGAGGCAAAGGTAAAAGTTACACAGTGTCAGCTAGGCTGCAAAGGCAAACACTGCTGTTGTTGTGGCATCAACAATTTTGCACTGTCATAGTGCAATGTCACATTTGTATCACTTCCTCATTCCACTAAGCGTGACGGAGCAACAAGCGTAGACCTGCATGCACGCTATGCCGTCTCTACACGGTTGCGTTTAATCATTTACATAATACTGCAGCAGCTCGGAGGTTATATTTTTTTAATCTTAACAACCACCAGTCGTATCAAACAAAAGTGTTCCATCTGCAAAATCGTAGCACACCTTCAGCTGTTTCCGTAGGTGTGTCTTATGTTTACCACGCTTAAATGAATCCACTGTTTGGCTGTTTACTGTGTTTCTCTATCGCTACATTCTTTTTTTGTTTTGTTTTGGAGACCTGCCCTTCCCAGATGCCTCAGGATTCCGATGCAAAAACAATGATCCTCTTCAAGTTCCTCGAGACCGTGACAAGGCAGAAATCAACAAAACAGCCCTCGCCAAAACCACACCAGGGTCCGAGGGCTGGGCGGAACCCCGGCGAAGGGAAAAAAAAAGAACTTCCAAGAAACGTACAGGATGTTCAGTCAAAACGAGTCTTGAATTTCTCACATACTTGTAAAGAATTCAGCGGGCTTAGGATTGGTTTCTTGTATCTGAATTATTATTATTAATATTATTATTATTATTATTATTATAGATATATTTTTTTAATCCTTTGACACTTGCTACCTGATGGAGATCTCACAGATAATGGATTGGGTTTCCAATTCCATAAACATGGCATCATTGTGTGTCACTAGGCTAGCAGACACTGTGTGTCATCATACACAGTCTGCCTTATGATAAACCCGTCCCTTTCTGTGAATGCATTCTGACTCATTGCGGTTTCAGTGTGCGGACTGTAAACTCTGACAAGTCTAAACACCGACACTACACCCTGAAAAGAGACAAGTGCTTTCCCAGGGGCGGTATATTTACTTTTATTAGTCCCTGTAGACTAAGAGGCCTCTTATTACCGAGTCAATCTGTAGATGGTTTCCACATCTGGTATCCTTTGGTGTGATATATGGTCTTCTGCATGTAGCCGTGTAAGCCTTACACGTATGAAAACGCCTTTTTAGGACAACGCTAATAATGATTACCAAGCTCTGGGAATGAACAGCAAACTCAGATCACTGGGAACGCTTGAAACGGTCCACCAGACATGGTATGGCAGTATGGTAACAAGCGATCCATAATACAAATGCTTGTATATGTACACAGCGTAATTGGCTTAAAGGTAAGATTGGCTAGAGTGTTTACTGCGGACGCTGAGATTTGAAGAGACCATCCCCATTCCCGGAGTAGGAAATCTCACTGCGGTAGGTAGCCGAACAGTATTGTGGGAAATGTTATTATTGTATCGTTACTTAAAGTGAAAACAAATCAACACTGTCGATGCTAATGAATACTGAATCCCAAGCTGAAATCAAATCTATCCAACGAAGATCACGTTAGTTATAAAGCTTAACATGCTTCGTCGTCACAAGGTTGGTGTCATTTCTGACGGCCATTCATAGTTGATGCCATGAAAATGGCTGAGATGACTATAACGAAAGAGATACTGCCATATTCGGTGGCATCGTTAGGTTTCTTGTTATTCCACACTACCCCTGTCCGGGTGAGAAGCAGCTTTATCATGGATGCGTCACAAACTCAATAGCACCTTTAATAACCCGTACAGGTGCACTATTATCACTTGACTGAGGACGCAGCCATTTTGTTGTGTTTAACCTACACTTTATATAGGTTACAACTTTCTGGAATTGGATAGCAGAGGTCATAGCGTACATTTACTGTCCTTTTTGTTCATATGTGTTGAACTAATTCTTGTTTAAGCTTGCTAAACATCCTGTAACTACAGAAAAAAACACACTGTGACACTGTCTTTACTCAGCAAGGAACTACGAACTTAAACCGCACCCAGTTTCAGCGAACTAGTAGAAGCGCCGGGTTAAGTCCAAAATGGCCGCGTGTCGCACTAGGTAAGGAACAGAACGCGGCTATATCCAGGCCCTAGGTAGTGCGCTGACGTAGGGATTACCGGGGTCAATTTGAACGCGGCTCCAAGTATGCGGAATTGGCTTCTGTTCGAGCGCATAAAATAAACCGAATTAGGTCCGAGCTTGTTTTAAACACAGCGTCCATCGTGTGGACATTTCGGTACAAAAAATCGAAACCAAGAAAATGATGCAATAAACGCCAATCATGTCCATGTTGAAGCTCCCGCTTCCGGGTTTTGTCGTGGGGGCGATTGTGCGCGTGCTGACGCAGCTGAACTCGGCCGAGGTCGGAGTTGCACAGTCATGCTGATGTGGATCAGACTTATGGCACGGCAGTAAACAGCTGGAGATAAAAAAAAAAAAAAAAAAACTCCGACTTCTTTATGATATTGCGGTATTAAAAAGAAGGCTCACTTCCGTGTTTCAGCATGCCAAAATCGGAGTGAAAAAGCAATGAGTGTCACGCGCGCGACCAGAAGTTAAAGAGAGAACTTCATTGTACTCCACAACGTAGTGCCTTTTGGTTGCTTAAAGAGACATTATGGATTGATCTATTTTCTGGATTTGTGGTGAGTTTTTTTTTTTCTTTCTTTCTTTTTTTAAAGATCTGAGCAACTCTAGATTGCATCGCGTTGCGTGACATTTTCACTGAGGACATAATAAGCTTGGTTAAAGTGTATCGTGCAACATCAAAGCTGCACTGATGGGTGTCTATTACAGAAAGCAAATACAGATTATTATTACGATTATGTAAAAGAAATATATATATAAAGCAGTCTAACACCTTATGCATTATACTAATGCAATGAAGTTTCTATTTCAGCTGCATTAACATTAAAAAAAAGAAAAGAAGTGACATTGTTTTCTCTCTCTCTTTCTGTTTTTTTGGCATGTTTGTTTGGCTTGGCATGCACTTGCAGTGGATTTCTCACTATGGCTTTGCAGAATAAGCCTTGTGTAGAGTTCAGTTTGAACAGCTAATCTTGCGTTGTTTATATAAAGCATACGTTTCATTATTTATCCCAAATATTGCTTTATTCCCCTTACACTGCACGGTGTTTGGCTGTTTTGCCTTGCAATAACACACACACACACACACATTCTGAAACCTATCAGATTAATCTCATTATTGTATCCTATGCAACACTATTTCAATCTCATGTTATTTGAATATCTAAAATTGCATGCTTGTTTATTAGTGTAAACAGGATTGAAGGACAGGTTTCTCTTACTTTTAATAGGGAAAGAAAAAAACTAAACATTAAGAAATGAAAAGCTCTGTAGAGATGTAAAGATCATAATCTAGTTTCGTTTCTGTTGCAGTATTCCACATAATTATTCCCGATATATTAAATAAATAGTTCTTCTTCTTTTTAATTAGTTAATTATTTATTTATTTTTAAAGCTGATGCGTCACCTAACTTTTTTTCATATATATGTAAAATATTTTTTTTTAAATATTTATACAAAGGATAAACTAACAAAGTTTTAAAAATCTGAATTTTTTTTTTCTCCTTTTGTTTTTATTTTGTGTTAATTGATTATAGTACACAAAGTACATACTTCTCCCGTGCTTTCCGCAGCAACCTGACCTGACGTTATCAGCTTATTTTAAAACGAAGCCTGGGTCTGATTTCTTAAGAACTTAAGAGTCAGACATCATTTCCTTGAGGATGTGAAAATCATTCTTGATAATAGGACGACTCATTATTCCAAGTTGCTGTTCCCGGAAATTTACGTCTGCCTGTTTTGTCATTTTCAACCATTTTTTTTTAAAGCGAGAGAGAGAGAAAAAACAATTCCATAATGACTGCAAATGTTGGCTCAGAGCTTGTGGTTTATGCACAAATGAACCAGATGCTTCCATTTAATAATTCTCAAACGTATTAAGACTTCATGTAAACTTCATGTAGTACATGACGTCTGTTTTCTAGTAACTAACAATCTTCCTGTTTCCAATACATACCATACATGGCTAAATGTTTGTGGACACCTGACCATCACACCTATATGTGTTTCTTCCCCAAACTGTTACCACAATACACAGTTGTATAGAATATCTCCGTATGCTTTAGCATTACAATTTCCCTTCACTGGAGCTAAGAGGTCCAAAACCTGTTCCAGCATGACAGTGCCCCTGGGCACAAAGTGTGCTCCATGAGGACATGGTTTGGAGCCTCAACCTGATAGAATGCCTTTGGGATGAAGTCCTTCTCAATGGACATCTGCACCCGACCTCACAAATTCACTTGTGACCAAACAAGCCATACTCCAAAATCTAGCGGAAAGCCTTCACAGACTAGCGGAGGTTCTTCTAAGAGTAGAAGGGTGGATTAAATCTGGAATGGAATGTTCAAAATGTAAACCTTCATAAGAGATGCATAGTTGTTTCTGAATGACCACACGCAAGACAAAATATATGAAATGGTCAGAAATGTCGCACAGCTTAAAATATATACCAGTGTGATTCAATAATCCGTATATCTTTTACATTCCGTTCTGGAGCAATACAGTAACCTTTAGGTAGTGAATCGCACCTGGTGCACGCAGTGCCATTCTTCACATAACACATTACGCTGCCTTTTAAGGTTTTAGCACGGGTGAAAAGCAAGTGGCCTTGTCTCTTGATAAGCACGCTTTAGGGCAAATATTGCACTTGGCATGGAATGTCTGGTTGAGCAATGAGATGGGATGCAAAGTCTCTTCAGTCATGATGTTCTGCAAATAAGTTATGTAACCCGGTTGAACAAACCAGTTTAGTGATAAGTAATGAAAAAAAAAATCTGCACAGAAAATTTTTTAGCATAACCAAGAAGGCAATGGAACCAGTTGTTATAGCATTCAAGGAATTGCAATATATATTTTTTTTTTTTGTGGGAGTGACTTTTTGGGAGGTTCAAGATTTAAGAAAGAAAAGGGAAGTGAAAGATTCAGCAGAGTATATACGCTTTGCCTGCACAAATTGTGGGCCATTTGGGCTTTACTCAACCATAAAAGAAGATCTTTCTGCTGTTCATCTGTAGCAACTCACCACATCTAAGTTAGGTTGTCAACTACTACACAATTTACTAAATTCTCATAAAAAAATTTTCTTTTTCTTTTTCAGCACCATATCAGAGATCATGGATGCATAACACAGACACACATACTGGAACAGTGACTGAAGATTTTTGTGTGGATTTCGGATGATTTCGGACATCTAGCTGTTTTGGTGCAATTTTTTGTTGCCATCCATGTGATATTCTCTCTGTATTTGGTCTAAATTGTTGAACAATGCCGATTTGGAACGAGAGACATCCCAGTCAAGATGGATTTAGAGTCAAACAAAAAAAAAATGGCTTCCTATCACCCAGTGACTACCAGTTGTGTCTGTATTACTTCATGACGCGTGGTTGGATCTAGACTCTTTTTCCTGTGAAACCAAATAACAACCCAGGCTTGGAGAATGATATGTCCAAGGAAGAAGAGGCCCATCAAAGATGAGGATTTTTCAGCCATCGTGGTCCCCTCCATGAAAGGCCATGGTTATCTGGACTACACCATCGAGAGCCACCCTTCCAGAGCCCTTCAGCTCATGGACGAGTTGCGTCATCATGGACTGCTCTGTGACCTGGTCCTTCGAGCAACATACAAAGATACGATAATGGATTTCAAGGTGAGAGTTTTCAGGGGTGAATCCACAGGAAAGATGAGAGTCAGCATGATAAGAGATTGGAGTCAGCACTGTTTAGCTTAGGTTAGCATTTCTCCATATGAGTAGAACTTGTTCTGCAAAGTTTGATGCATATGATGCTTTGTATAACTGGATGACCTGTACATATATTTGACAAATATTCACCCAAAATAATTTAATTTACTAAAAGTAGTTCATAGTTTTCATTTGACCACTGCATGGGCTTTGAATATGAAAAGGGAACTAAATGGTTGGCCATCTTTAATTCGGCCACTTCAGTCGTGTTATGCCCGTCATAGAAATGTGTCTATATTATCCAGGTGCACAAACTGGTACTGGCAGCCTGCAGCCCATACTTCAAAGCTATGTTCACCAGCAACTTCCAGGAATGCCAGGCCTCAGAGGTGACTCTCAGGGATGTTTGCCCTCAGGTGATCAGTAGGCTGGTGGACTATGCCTACACCTCCCGGATCACAGTAGGGGAAAGGTGCGTGCTGCATGTCCTGCTGGCTGCCATGCGCTTCCAAATGGAGGATGTGGCGAAAGCATGCTGTGACTTCCTGATGAAGAACCTAGAGCCCTCAAACGTCATCGGGATTGCCCGGTTTGCAGAGGAGATCGGCTGTGTCGAGCTGCATCAGCTGTGTCGGGAGTACATCAATAGTCACTTCAGTGAGGTAGATTCTTCTACAACTACAAATTGTCCTATGGTGTCTATAGTAAGACGACTAACATCTGTGATCTTTCTTCCAGGTGACCAAAGAAGAAGAGTTCTTCAGCCTGACGCATTGCCAGCTACTGGAGCTCATCAGCCAGGATAGCCTGAAGGTTCTGTGCGAGACCGAGGTCTACAAAGCCTGCATTGACTGGGTGCGGTGGGATGCCGAGGCTCGCTCTCAGTACTTCCATGCTCTGCTCAATGCCGTGCGTATTTACGCCTTGCCGGCCAAGTTCCTCAAGAGGCAGCTGCAGTCATGTCCTATCTTGAGCAAGGCCAACTCCTGCAAAGATTTCCTCTCTAAGATCTTCCACGACATGACCCTCCGCAAGTACCTGCCCCCTACTCCATACCGAGGCACCAAGTTGATCTACATGGCTGGGGGTTATAAGCAGCACTCACTTGCCTCTATGGAGGCTTTTGACCCACGAAACAACACCTGGCTGCACCTGGCACCAATGGCGCAACCGTGCAGTGGCTTGGGGGCCTCTGTACTGTTTGGGCTATTTTACACTGTGGGGGGTCGGAACCTTTCAATGCAGAGCAACGCAGATTCCGCAACACTGTCCTGCTACAACCCCATGACCAATCAGTGGACCCAGCTTGCTTCTCTTAATACAGCCAGAAATAGAGTGGGCACTGGGGAACTTGACGGGAGCATCTATGCTGTTGGAGGATCCTATGGCTCCACTCATCACAACACAGTGGAGAGGTGAGTCCTTTTGACAACAATTAAAAGGTTGTGATTGGCCAACCTGTAGCAAGTAGCAACTTATGAATGAAAGGGAGGTGTAAACTGCCAGAATTTAAACGAGCTCACCAGGCAGTCAGTAAGGATGAACTAAAGAATTATGTAAAGTATGTATTACATGTTAACATGCTTTTTCTTTGTCCCTTCATATCTGACCACTCACTTTGCTGTGTCCCACGGAATCACAATTCCTACACACACACCCATAGTTACAACCATAAACCGAAAACCTAGAACCTCCTATATGTATTTGTATTTGTTTATTCCAAGATAATGTATTCGTATTCGGTTTCATCCCAAGTATATACCTTACTGCTGTGGCTGAACACATTTTGACAAAAGCCGTGCCATTCAGAATTGTGTTCCATGTGAAAGGACAGCGGTTAA